>NC_053127.1:3474905-3517759 GCF_010015445.1 Perca fluviatilis
ACGTTCACTACACTTTCAAACAAGGCTGCGCCCATTTAGGAAGTGTATACCATTTCATACCATTCGGTGCAACTTGTAATGTGCAGCTTGTTATGCATAATGTTTAGGCTACATCTACATTACCGCGTTTTTGTTTAAAAGATTAATATCTTTTGCTATGTTCATGCACGACGTTCACACTACTCCAAGCGTTTCCGATCCCCTAAAACTTTAACATTTGGAAACACTGCTGCCCCCATTGTGGTTAGAAAACTCGGGGTTGCTTTGTAGTCTGGACCGGACACAAACAGAGACATTTGGAAAGCGAGGACACACGTCCGCTAGTCTGATCAGTTAGGTAGCTTACAGACCTTTCAGTAACAGTTCCACCTCATCCTCGCTCCAAGATAATAAATCCATGCTCTTACTTTTTAACCGTTGTTCTTTCTTCAAAGTATTTTCTGTACTTTTAAACTTTTACATATATGTAAAATTGTATATTGTATGTAAAATATATAAAATTGCATATATGTAATTTTCAACTGCAGAGTAATATGTCTTTTGGCTGGTGGATCTCAGTAGGGAACATTTTAGACATAACATTTCAGCCTCTCTCTACAGAGAAAAAGCAACAGTGAAAAATGCTAAATGAAAGAATTTTTTAATTTGTGTTTAACTTTTAAATTTTAAGGGAAGATGAGCGAGCTTGCAGCTGACCCAGGATCAGTTGCCAATAAATGGAAAACAGCCCTGAACGTTCCATCCTGGAGGAGCTGACTGAAAGACAAATCGCTAAGATGCTGCTCTATCTAGATAAAATCCCACAAGGAATGAAGAATGGCAAGACCAGAGAAGAAATCTCTAATTTAATCATTGAGTACTACGGCGCAGAAGGGTCCATCTCTAAAATAGATGAAATAATGGAAGAGATACCAAGGAAAGACCCTAAAGTCCAGAACCTGCTGCACCCTTTGTGGAGAAAGTGAAGGAACAGCGCCAGGAAGAAAAAGGTTTGAAGATTTGATATGATTAAATTGATGTAGATTATTTCCCCATGTTTAGTTCCTTATTATCAATTACCAGTGAATTAAATGTTGGATTTTTGAGTAAAAACTCGTTAAAAAGTGATCAAAACAAATACATAATGTTTTATTACCGCTCCACACAAGCAGCAACTCAATATTTTTTCCCTCTCCAGTTCTTTTAACGTTTAAAATGTGTTTTATTCAAAACATTTTAGAGATGACAAGTACTAGGCTGTAAACTAACATGGGGATTTTTAAATCTTTACAATCAGCCACTGAAGAACCCAGTAGGCCTGCCTTGTTGCACCATCCAATCTTTCTTTAAACCTTTGTCAGCATGTAGCTTGCAAACTCAAAGTTTGATGTTGTTTCCCAAAGTTTACAGAGATTGAGACGGCAAGCACATCCAGCAAGTGAGCCATGCACCAGATGTCAGACTTTAACCTTGAAATGTACTTCCGTTGATTCAGACTTCTCAGACTGATTGGCTGATTCAAAATAAGGTCTCCATCTACGTAAACAGAGAACTAACAGTTTAGTATATTAACAGATTAATACAAAACAAAGGGGTCTCCATCAGATATAAATGTCTCCATTTTTGTTGCTGATTACTTATAAAGGAAAACACAAACTGATAAAACTCTTTTGGTATCTTCCAGGTCCAAGTGGGGCAACTCTACAGAGGAATGTCCCAGAAGAGGACAGCGACCCAACAGAGGACAGCATCGGAGCCCAAATTTGAATGGGCGATTGTGCTAATCTGGAAAAAGGCAACCCTGTGGAATGTGATGATGAATCTCTATAATAACTGATTGTTACACATTAACTATTGTCATTTTTAGATTAGAACCTGTTTAAGCCTGTTTTTTAAGTAAATGTTGACTATGAAAATGATTCAAAGGGAGAAGAACACATATTCTTTGTTTTAGCCACTAGATGGAGGCAGAACATCACAGATGGACAAATAAGATGCAGATGTGTAATTAGAAAAGAATATTGAGAAAAATATGTCTGAGTGAAGATTATTCTCCTGATGTTTAAAGAGATACTGGTTGGTCTTTTCTTAAAATTTTTTATATTCTTTTACATTTTTGCAGCCTCTGATGTAATCGTTACTTTAGAAAAATAAAAAGAGAAACAAATACCGCTTAATGCAGCGTGGCTTTTTCTTAATAGTGTCAAATCATAAACAAATCAGGACACTTTACATATAGAGTATGTCCAGTCCACACTCTAATTTATTTATATATATATATATATATATATATATATATATATATATATATATATATATATACATATACATACACACATATACATGTATACAATCCCCTCAAGAACAAATGCATTTAGTGTGACAGCTAACTGACACGTAACCGTGATCAGCTTCGTGGGAAATTAAGAATCAATGCAACCTGTCTACTAGGTGGTGGATGTTGATGCACTTGTATCATTAGGTTTTGCTATTTTAATAACAAATCTGTCCGTTTTAGTCTCACTCTGATTACCTAATGCACATGCAGACACTGTATAGTGGGGGGATGGAGGGGGGGTCACTAAAGAGGCGTTTTCATCCAAGAGACTCTGTGATTGGTGGATAGAATATGGAGCAGGGGACTGACAGCGACATTACCAATCACACTATGACAGACGCCCCACTTAGCACCAACTGCAATGTTTAATTTTAAATGACTGTAACCTGCTTGTAGCCTGGCACATGTGGGTGCTCGGTATTTTCCGTGGGTGCTCGTATAGGCACCTATGGTAAAAGTGCACTCATTTGCTACACACCAAGGAGATTTTCGGTTGCGGTTCAAGTTGAGCACCTGTTGCTCTTGTTATTGCGGCGTGTCACCCATTGTCACTACTAGTCGGCCCTCGTTTGCCAAATTTGGACAATTTAACATGTTTAATTGGCTGTGGGTGAATTAGTACACACAAAGAAAAACTGTAGTGAGGAAAGCAAGCAAAGTGTGAGAGGGCCCATAGAAGACTCCTCTTATTATTTATCTTCATCTCAACATGTCTTCTAAAAGCTCTACATATACTATATGTAAGGGTTAATGCCCAGCAAGGTGTCCATCATCAGGAATCAATGGACGATCCTTCTGTCCTCCGCCAAAGTCTTTGGATCAGGATGTATTTCATCAGGTATATTTACAAAGGTACAAAGGTTATATGACGTCATCTACAGTACAGGAGACTGTGACCAAATGTAACAGAGCATAACCTTGAATGAAATGACAGATTTCTCTGGGTTTGAACTTCATTGTAAATATTTGGGAGAATGTAAGTACACAACTCAACAACATATAGAACAGAGGTCGAGTTGTTTTTAGATATTTTGATGTGGAAATGTAACATATGTTTAAGGGAACTATTTCACTTTCTGGTGCACAATAACAATAAAGATGTTGACACTACGGTTTAACAGCGTTGAATCTGGAAGAATTTAAGATATAATCAGTCCGATGGAAGGTCAGTTTTCGGTTATCCTGGATTCCTAAATTTTGGTTTTGGGAAACAGTATGAAGGTGGACGCCTGTGGTGTTAGAAAGAACTAAACAGAGCTACTTAAGTTCACTTTGTAGGTACTTACAGGCCTACATTACTGAGTATTTTCATTTAATGCTACTTTTTAACTCTACTTGACTACATTTTAGAGGGAACTATTGTAATTTTACTCCACTGCATCTGACAGCAGTTCCTTTACATAAAAAATAAACATGATCAGTTTGTTGTTAAAGCTCCACATTACAAGCTACAACAATATGCTGCTTAGATGTTAATGAATCAGTAACACACAATAAGATAACAACTTCAAAGGGCTTACTCTGCATAACAAGTTATTCTACCTTTGATATTTTATTTTGCTGCTAAAACATCCATACTTTTAATGAGGTCAAATTATACATGACTATGAAGGACTTTTAGTTGTAGTATTTGTACTGAAGTTGTGAATATTTCTTCCACAACAGAGTGAAACTAAACTGCTGACTGTGTCGATGTTGGAAAGCTGCTGCTTTACCTCGCTGACTAACACAACTGACTGCACAAAGCAAGTTAATATTTGTTTACTTGATATGAAAGTGAAAGTACCGGCTCTTTTCGGTTTCTCAGCTTTTGAGCGGGAAAGTGCGGGCTGAACCATTGTTCACTAGAGGGGTGGACTGTGTGTTTGAAACTGGATGTTTGCAGGGTTAACAACTCAAAGTCGGTAAAATAATATATTTGACAATGAGAAATCTTTCTCCAAATATATTTTCTCATTTATTCAAAATCATTAGGGCGGCAGCCAGGTTGGTGAAACATGATTAAAGTTGGTATCTTCCACCTCCATCACTGTATCCCAAAAAAAAAATTCAAATTTGTCTTCCCGCCACTCAGAGCAATTTCGACTGTCAACAGACATCGCCACAAAAGAAGAAAACAGATCAGTGGTAAAGAAAAGCCCAAAGTGAGTATTATATTATATGTAACCACGTAATAAAAGACTGTATTGCTTTCTTTTGTAAAATGAATCTACTGTGAGATTACTCACGATAACAAACAAAGCTTGTGGTTTAATGTTCTGGTGGTTAATATTGTTTTAATGGTGACTAATATTCTGGTGGTTAATATTGTTTTAATGGTGACTAATGTTCTGGCGGTTAATATTGTTTTAATGGTGACTAATATGACTTCATATTTGCTGTTCTCTCGTCTCTCTGTGTCAAAGATGTCGGATGTTTCAGAGGAAGAGTGGAAAAGAGCTCTGACTTCCATAGTGGAGGATCTGGAGCCTGAACAGTACATAAAGATGCTGGAATGTTTGGAAAAAATCCCCAAAGGTCAGAGGTCTAGCACGTCCAGAGAAAAGATGCCTGGAAAAATCATTGAGCACTACGGACTACTAAACTCCATCTCTGAAATCAATAAAGCAATGGATTACATTCCGAGGAAGGACCCTACAATCCAGGACCTGCTGCGCCCCTTTGTGGACAAACGGGAGAAAAATAACCGAGGTGAGTCATGATACAAGTTTTTGGTTTTGGCTGAAAAGTATTCATTCTTGTTTGACTTTTTTAATGTTTCATTAAATCACAGAGGATGTAGAATAAGGTTTAATGCAAAAATATTTAAAGGGTTAAAACTAATATTCAAAGCATGGGCGTCGGCGACATTATAGTTTGCAATCTATTTTGAATTGGTTCCATTTCTCTCACATCAGTGTCAAATAAAATGTATGTCACCACAGCAGAAGTCCTACTGGAATCAGAGATGGCAAAAGTACTCACTTCCCATACTCAAGTAGAAGTAATGATACTTGTTAAAAAAATATTCTGGTAGAAGTACTGATTTAACTTCTTTACAGTACAAGTACAGGCTTGGAAATTTAAAAGTAAAAGTAGCCTTGCGAATGACAACCATTTTTTATCCAAAGCTATCTGGACCACACAAATGTTACTAGAGTACAAGCTGAGAAACTTCAGTGGACATGGAAAAAGGCTCTTTATATGGCATTGCCTACATTTTAAATGGATGTCTGCCAATAGACCTAAAACATCACATATATGATTATTGTGACAGAGACTGGAACTCCAGGTTAATAAGATTTTGACTGAGTACTGAAGATATGAATTCAGTTGTGATTCATCAAGCCGCAATGATTTGCCGTGAATGAATACCCCTGAATCTGTCGAGTTGTCTTGTAGTGGTGCGTTAGACTGAATTCGGTATTGATGACGTGAAACATAACGGTAACGCCACTGAAATTATTTGAAACTAAAGTAATGAGCCAATTTTGTAAAATGTAAGGAGTAGAAAGTATTGATATTCGTGTTAAAAATGTAAGGAGTAAAAGTAAAAAGTCGGCACAAAAATAAATAGTAAAGTAAAATATCTGAAAAATCTACTTGAGTACAGTAACAGTATTTGTACTTCGTTACTTCCCATCTCTGACTGGAATAGACTTTCAGACTTGGAATTTTAAGATTTCTCAAGAATGGCAAAATATTGACCTGAGAAATGACGGACACAACAACCAAAAACTGAACAATGATGATCCGTTTGTGTTGTTCTACACAAGAGTGATGTAGAACTGAACAGAACAATCTGTTTTCAAATCAACTTTTTCAGGAAAGAAAAGAAAACGTGAGCAGGATGGAGAGGAAGAAGTGTTGAGAGATTTGACCCAAGATCAGCCTAAAATCCTGGGTAATTTGTTGTTAATGCTACAATCAATGAAGAAAAACAGTTCTCTCTTTATTTCATAGTTTTATCCATCATGTCTACCATGACATTGTACTAAATTAATGTCTGGGATCCATAAACACAGTGACATCACCCATCACACATTTAAGACAGTTTATCCAGATTATCTAAAGCATTGGTTCCCAAACATTTTGAAACTCTTAAAAGGTGCACTATGAGTTCCTGCATGGTATCAGCGCAAATTAATTTTTGTCTCAAATCGTAGGCATCTCTCCTTGATCCGCTACCTGCCTTCCCCCTGAATACACCGTGCAAAAGCCCAGTCTCGGGAGACAACACAGGGGTCCGGACACGTCAAACAGACACTAGGGGCACAGGCTGTACACCAAAATACAACAAGCCACGTTCCAGCCAATCACAGACAAGATGGGTGGGGGTTAGTGCGTCTTTTTCACTGAAATTATGGCTGCTGCTCTAAAAGCACCCCTCCCCCAACCATCTTGTCGGTGATTGGCTGGAGTGGTTTGTTGTATTTTGGTGCACAGCCTGTGCCTCTAGTGTTTGTTTGATGTTTAGGACCCCTGTGTTGTCTCCTGAGACCGGGCTTTTTCACGGTGTGTTCAGGAACCAGGCAGCTAGCGGATCAAGGAGAGATTCCTACGATTTGAGACAAAAATGTAATTGTGCCGAAACCACGCAGGAACTCATAGTGCACCTTTAGTCCTTGGCGACCCACATTAACACATTCAACCTTTACAACTAAATTGATAGGATAACATTTTACCAAACTAACAGAACAAATCAGTATTAAGGGAAATTGCCCTTTTCTTAATAATTTATAATAACATCAAATGCAGTTTATGTATTTAGGCCTGTATGCAGGTCATTATTTAAACAGGTCTTTTTTTTGGCTGCTGATTAATAACTGACTGAAGTTTGTTTCTCCTTTTAAAGATCAACAGAAGAGCAGCCAACCTGATGAGGTAAGAGTTTAGAATTAAACTTGTTACGGTAATTTGCCTTGCATTCATTCTTACACACTATGACTATAATATTAAACCTTTCCAATAATAATAATTTTGTGTTTGTGTTGTAGCTATTGTGTTTGTGTTGAACCATCTACCGTAGTATAGATATGTGTAGATGTGGAACTTTTATTTACTTTTCTCTAATACAGACTTTTCTGTCATGACTAATTTATTAATGACTCAGCATCATCTGTGTTAGAGAAAAGAATAATTTCTTCTGATGTTTAAAGTGAATAAAACAGCCTTCCAGCCTACTTACTGATCCAACTTGTTATCTCCTACGAGTTCCATCGGACTTCTGTGTACGTTAAAGTAAACGTTAGTTTCTGCATTAAGAATTGTTTATTCAATGTGGTATCATGATTTTGCGTATACACACACACCACTTTCCTACAGCCAAGTGGCGTGTTATCTGTACTCATTTTGAGCTGTCCGCGTGTAGGTCTACGCTGTATACAGCGGACGGCAGTCTGCAACGTCACAGCGTAAACATACATGCCACGTGGTGTGTTATCGCGAGATTATGTGTTATCACAAGGCTACGTGTTATCGCGTGGCTACGGTTGGGTTTAGGAAAAGTCACACGCGAGTTGGGTTATGGAAAAGAAGAAACTGTTGCGATTAGGAAAAGACGAACGGGGTTGGGTTGACACGTGGGACACAATCCCCGGTCTCCTGGGTGAAAGTCCTGTGTTGTTTGACCCATCCACCCTCCCTGACCAACCTCCCTATGCGGATTTTTGTCATTTCATACTACTCGCTACGGCATCACTTCACACACAATCCCAAGGTAATGTAAGTCAATAGAGGCCAAACAGCGTTGATAAACATGCTAAAAAGCGAGTATGCGTCTTGATAACACCACACAACCAAATTGCCGTGTCATACATATGCCAATTTATGACATCAGTCTGGATTATTAATAAAATGTTTGTTCTTTTGCAGGAGAGAAACATTCCTTTTTGGGTAATTGCTTTTTCTTTCTCTTTCTTTCTTTCTTTCTTTCACGGCTCATAAGTTTTGACACTTTCTCCTTTTTATGCCGCAGAAATCCATCTGGGATGTGAAACGGAGTGGAATTCTTGAGACAGACATCATAGTTGGGAAAGTTGTTCAGAAATCTGAACTGCGCACATATAAAAACAAAGACAAAAACTTCTTTTATCTAGCTGTTGCTGATAAGACGGCCAGCATTAAAGTGATGGTATATGGAAAAAGACGCTTCCAACAAATTAAGAAGGAGAGCTCCTACTTGTTCATAAAGCTAATAATGGATGAGTATGGTGTTAAGGTTATCGAGTCAAGCACAGTGGCAGAGACAAACCCTGTTGATGTCCCAGAGGAGCTTGAGATGGAAGCTCGGAAGCTAATTCATCCAGAAAGTCCAGTTTACTCCATTAAAGAAGCCAAATCATTTGATGACAAGACAAATGTGAGTGTGAAAGGAGAAGTTACAGAGGTGAGTTTAAACTGCACTTACTTGCTTTATGTCTACATACTGTCATACGAGTTTGGTAACAGTTTGGTTTCTGCATACAAAACAAAATGAAATCTATACTTCTGTTGTACTCTAATTTAAGGAGCAATATAAATGTATATGTAGCTTAAGGCCTTGACACACCAAGCAGACGGCAAAGAATTAGTGACGATGAAGACCGGCTACGGCGTCGCCTCATGTCCCGTGTCTTCAAAAAGTTTTACTTGAACACACCGCAAAGACTACACCCGACGGTCAACTACAACATACGTTCTGCGTCTGCTTAAAAGGAAATAACTCTCCATGCCAGCAGGCAGTAATTTTGTCGTTCAAAAGGGGAAACCAGATTTATATTTTTGGCCAGTTTTGACATCTCAATGTGTATTGGAATAATCAGATGAGGTTGAAAAATGAAAGAAAGCCTTCTGTGTGAGCTCTCAATAGGTGGTGATGGTGCAGTGGATATGACACAGGCCTTTGGTGTGGGCGACCTGGGTTTGATTTCCACTGCGATACATCAACCAATGTGTCCCTGAGCAAGACACTTAACCCCTAGTTGCTCCAGAGGTGTGCAACCTCTGACATACATAGCAATTGTAAGTGGCTTTGGATAAAAGCATCAGCTAAATGACATGTAATGTAATAATAGTCATTTGCTTGCTTTCCTTACTACTGTTTTATTTTTTGTTTGAATAGCCAGTCAGATGGATTCCGCTCACCCACGTATCTGATCGGCTGAAAAAAGTTAGACGAGTAGCAACGGTGTGCGACACCACAAAAACTAAGGTCGGCTTAATTTGGTGCGTCAGGGCCTTAGATGAAGACTGATGTCCGTGAACATTCAATTTAAAGAAATTAGAGGTGGAACTGAAACCTCAGGTTATGTAACACAAAATGAATTCCAACACATCCTTGTACCAAAACGACAAAAGTTGTTGGTTGTTTGCCTATAAACGACATAATGTTTAAGACTGTTCTATTTAACGCTGTGTAACGGGTCAACGTCATTTCTGGGCTTCCTTTTTTCATGTTGTATAATCCTGTGCCGTTAATTTGTTCAGATTACTCCTGTCAAAAAGACTAAGGTGAATGGCGAACGGAAGTTGACAAAGAAGCAACATTTTCAACTTAAAGACGAAACCGATTTCATTGAGATCGTTATGTGGAGGGAAGCCACCGAGCAATGCAAAGGATTATCAGTCGGAGATGTCGTTAAGGTTACCAACATGAAGACCAATAAGTACTTTGGAAACATATCGCTGAACTCAACTGATTACACCAGAATTGAAAAGGTACCTGAAGTGATCTCCTCGCTCTACTTTTATAAAGCCACAAGTCAGCCATGTTTGTTTTTAACTCTGTGGTGTGATGCACATCTAATAACAACATTACACCCTCGTCCTGCTTAGTTTATAAGCTGTTAAACACTTTTATTAAATGGTTTTAAATGAATTTTTCAGAATGTCTTAAACCTTGACTGTTAAATGTCAATCTGTCTGCAGGTTCAAAGTGTCGGCATCCAGAATGGGAGAATTGAGATTATAGCGATCATAAAAGCCACTCAGAAGGAGACTCAACTAGTGGCAAAGTTCAACGACAAGCCGCAAACATTTGTTGTGGCTTCCCGACTTTTGGCAAATACGTTTAACATTAATATAAAGGGAGATTTTAAAAAAAGTCTCCTCGATAAAATGCCAATCTCAGCAGAGGCAGAAATTCAAGGAAATAAAATCACTAAAATTACAGCTGCTTAGAAGATGTGAGAATAACTTGTTCATGAATGTTTAAAACATACTGGCACAATGTGGTAACACTTGGCAAAATCGATATTTGAGTTTAAAACAATCAAATAACTCTATGACCACTATCTGTTTTGTTTTTTTACATTTTTTTAAAATTTTCAAAGGATCTGTTGGTCAAAGAATAGTGACCCAAATGTGTATTGTTTGGGACATTTCTATGTAATTTCAATGTATGTCTATGCATTAAGAAAAAAAAAGAAGTTTAAGCAGTGATTTGTAATAAGACTCATTGATGTATTTCTCCATGTGTTCCTGGGGTCAAATTTGACCCGTTTCCAAGTTGTTTTTATATTAGAAATATGGGAGGTCGAAATATGGGAGGTCGAAATATGGGAGGTCGAAATATGGGAGGTCAAAATATGGGAGGTCGAAATATGGGAGGTCGAAAAATAAGCGTCGAAAATGTCGAACAAGGCGACAAAATTTTGGGGAAAAATGCGTAAAAAATATTAACACTGGCACATTAACAGACATGTTGATTCATGTGTGTTGTCCTTTTAAATAAGTAAGACAGTGTTTGGGAGTTTCTTTGCAAAAATCAGATTACATACTGTACATTACCTTGTTACCTACATGTTTAGACAGGCTGACCTGTCTGCACATTGTTTTATTACTTCATTTTGATTATGCATTATGTTTTCTTGTATGTCTTTTTTATATCATTACAAAGCACTTTGAGATGTTATCTGTGAAAAGTGCATCATAAATTTGCTTACTTATTTTTATTGTGGTGTTGAAGTATGGGTGCAAAATTCCAACATGTTCTCAGTCCCATCGCGTAAAATACGGACATTTGGTCAGGTGCCTTTGGCGTTGTTATTGATGCTAAAAGACTCCTTTAGCGTCATATCTAAACGCACTTGGTCGGGACAATTGGCGTCACTTTTGACACAGGTTAAGGAAAAGGTCGTGGATGGGCTTACGTTTCCATGACACGCGGGACAACAACAGGATGGTTGGGTTTAGGAAAATAAGAACGGGACGGTTGGGTTTAAGTAAAGAACAACCGTTTTAGGAAAAAAACAATGGGACGGTTGGGTTTAGGAAAAGAACAACGGGACGGTTGGGTTTAGGAAACGTGACATGTTGGACATGATCCCCGGTCTCCTGGGTGAAAGTCCTGTGTTGTTTGACCCATCCTCCCCCCCAACCAACCTCCTTATGTGGTTTTCGGGCTTTCATACTGCTCGCTACTTAATGCTACGTCATCTTCAAACGCTGTGTAGCTGCTGCTCTCCCTGGTGCGTTCTACACACACGCTGAAGGGTGCTTTTGACATCGTATCGGACGCTGACAGCTACTGCCCAAATGTCCGGATTTTATGAGTTCAGAGTGAAAACGTTTTTAAAATTCTCAGTGTCAGTGCTGAGTTATGTACAAATGTTTTGTATTATCATATATGTAACTGTTAAGTATATAAGCACATTGAATTCAATATCAGAAAGATTAATTTAACGTTTACTCTGATTAAAGAATCTCTTAGTTCTCAAATCTTGATCTTGAAATAAACAGCCAAGAAAATGAGTTTATTCAATGTGTTCATCACTTTAATGATTTAGCTTGTAAAGTAATTTTTACTACATATATATATATACATACACACATATATACATACATATATTCTGATTCTAATCCAATCAACAAAGTTCTGTTTTAATCTATAATATAAGTATAAAGTAGCAGAATTTTTGGTTGTGTGAATCAAGTCTTTTGTTTATTATAAAAGTAGATCTTTGTTGACCCGTTTTCAATTTTTGTTTTATATCAGAAAATATGGGACGTCGAAATAAGAGCTGAAAATGTGTAGAAGAAAAACTTAATTTAAAACGTTGGAAAAGGCAAAAACAAACTGAAAAAAGGCGTCAAAAACGTTGAAAAAAAATGTGTTTTTTTCAAGGTTGATGGGAAGACAACACAAGGGTTAAATGTACTTTTTGTGAAAAATATTCATCTTTGATTTTCATTGCAATCGCTTTCAGTGGTTTGTGTTCCTTGGTTTAGCAAAAGAATATTTGATTTATGCTTTAACTGCTTCCACTTCTCCCTTGTCGTCCCCCCCCCCAAGGTTTATTTAATTGTTAGTTCTCCTAGACAAAGGACACAACACAAGTAAAGTAGAAATACCTCAAAACTGTAAGCCTACAATACTTGAGTAAATGTACTTAGATCTTTCTTAGGATAAACTGCAAACTGTGTCGATGTTGGAAGCTGCATCAGCTTGCTTTCCAATTGACAGCACACAACAAACATACTGTAGTTTTAACTTTGTCCACACAGCATGAAAGTGAAAGTATGGCTTTGTTTGTGGGCTAAACCACTGTCACTGGAGGGGGGAACTGTGAGTCTGAAACAGGATGTTATAAAGGATTAACTGTCAAAGTTGGAAGATGTGATGATGAAATATCCACATATATTTTAGCAGAGTGGGGAGCAGGCTATAAAACGTGATTTAAGTTGGTTTCTGCCACAAACAAGTTCAGACAAAGTGTCTCTGTGCCACTGAGAGCCCATTTTACTTCCTATAATTTCAAAGAACGAAACGGTCGGAGGTTGAAGAGAAGAACAAAGTGAGTATTAATTCACTGACTTTGTTGCTAGTGTATTTGGAAAAATGTATTACTACCCATCTACCTATACCTACTTGGTCTGAACAAAGAAAAAACACTCTGATTTCAATGGTGACTGATATGAATCACTATAAGCTGTTCATCTGTCCCATGAAGAGGCTGATAATAAGGACTGCACACGGCTCACTGTTTTTGTGCGTTACTGAACTGCCTTGTGTACATTAATCAACCGACAGTAAGGTGTAGTTTGTCAAAAGACAAAATATGGAGATTTAAACAGGCTGTACTTATGGCTGCTCCCATAAACATTTATTATTTTCATTCTTCGCATTTCAGCATTTCAGGATAACAACACGGTAGACTACAGACAAAGCAAATCACAGAACTAACCAAAATCTTTCTCACATTTCAAGTCAGTGCTTGAAGTGCTAACCTTGCCAACACCTGTGACGGGTCACCTTAAAGTTTCCACATGTTGCTAAAAAAGGACTACCTGCCTACGATGAAAGTAATTGCTGTCTGTGGGAGCACCCTGTGCCCAAGATTATAATAAATCCAGTCCTTTTTCCACTTGCCTTAAAGTGATGGCAGCTTCTACTTTGTGTTTGAAAGTTTTTTTCTGCCTCAAAATGACCTGATTTAATAAATAGGGTTTATATCTGACAGATTATAGTCCACACAGGACTTTTTACCTGTTGAAATACCTTTTTAATGGAGCAATACATTACGTAACACTTTCTGTTGTGCTTTTCCATGCCTGTGGCCAATTTGCATCCACTTCCCGGCGAGCAAGATAAACTAATTTCTGCCAAACAATGCATGCACACCTTTCTCATCCCTGCCAAAAAATTGCATTCACCTACCAACGGGCAGCAGGTACATGTTATACTACCGAGTCAAATAAAACATAGCTGACTCTAAACGTTGAAACAGTATAGACTTCAGATCATTTAGCACCACCGATGAACCTGGTAAAGAAGTTATATTGTATTTAAATAGTACTCAAGCCTACCAAATCATCTGATAATCTTAAGGAAATCTTTAGTTAACTTAAATGTGTAATTTAACCTTTCAGCTTTGTTCTCCTTATTGTATGTATGTTGTGTTTCTATCTTCGTTCTTTGTAACACTGAGAGCAACTTAAAACCGTGAAATGTGTTCACATATTTAGCAAATCAATCTTTTGCTCACAGCCTCAGAAATTGATCACTTTTCAAAATGTCTTACAGAATGTTAAGTAGTTTTAATGTTGTTTATCCAGACGCTTAATTTATTATATATAAATGTGTATTATTTTTACACTCTTCTTTCATATCTAGAGGAAAACCATCAGTCAACTTGGCACAATAGCTTTAGTTTTCTTGTCAGTGGAAATATGATCGGCAAAATAAATGCTGCATTTTTGGAATTAGTCGTTTGCACTTTACAATGTTGATTAGTTAGAGGCTATTAAAATATAAATCAACCAAACTTCTTTCACCGGAAGAGTTTAAAGAATATTATTTGGTATTTTCTGCGTGGATTTTCTGTCCTGACAGTGGCAACACATTCTCACTCCCATCGCGTAAAACACTGACGCTTGGTCAGGTGCATTTGGCGTTGCTATTGACGCTAAAAGTCTCCTTTAGCACCATATCTAAACATGCTGGTTCAGGACTATTGTTGTCACTTTTGGATCAGTTGGGTTTAGGAAAAGATTGTGGGTGGGCTTATAAAGCGTATGTCACACGCTGGATAAGAACAGAACGGTTGGGTTTAGGAAAAGATGGTGGGTGGGATTATAAAATTAACGTTTCAGTGATACGCAGGACAATAACAGGACACAAACTCCAGTCTGTGTTGTTTGACCCATCCACCACCCCAAACAACCTCCCTACGCGGAATTTCGAGCTTTCATACTACTCTCTACCATTGTCGCTCTTAATACTGCGTCATCTTCACGCGCCCCGAAGCTGTTGCTCTGCCCGGTGCGTTCCATACAGACGCTGAGGGGTGCTTATTGCGTCGTATCTGACGCCGAGAGCTACTGACCAAGCATCAGTATTTTAGGAGTTGGGAGTGAGGACGGGTTAACAGTGGAGCGTGCACCTGAATCAACTCTACACTGGAGGCCTGCAGCTAGACCCCACATGGCATTTTTGTCTACTTTGTCCTGCCGCTCTCACAACAAAATTTTAAATGGATACCGGATTTTTTGTGTGAAAATCACAGATGATAAACAAAGACATTAAAACATGAGACTCCACACGTTGGCTGTTAAAGTAGCTCAGTGTGGACTCGATTAAAAGCTGTATTAAGAAGAATAAACAGTAATGCTAAGTGTTAATCAAAACTATATTTATATCTTCAGTTGGAAAATAACGAACGACAAGAACATACAATTAAATACAGAAGTTCTCTTTGAGGAGGAAATATGAATAATTATATATTTAATCTGGTAAAGCCGTCTTGTGTTTTTAATTTGCAAAATTTTTTGTTGTTCATTTGACTCTCTATGTGTCGCAGATGGCATTGATGAATTTAGAGGCAAAGTGGAAAACAGCCCTGAGCTCCATCCTGGAGGAGCTGACCGACTCACAATTCAGGAAAATGCTGCTAAATTTGGTCAAAATCCCTCAAGGAGTGAAGGATGGCAAGGCCAGAGAAGATATCCCTTATTTACTTGTCCAATACTACGGGACAGAAGACTCCATCTCTGTAATCGACAAAGAAATGAAGAATATACCAAGGCACGATGCTGCAGTCCAGGAGCCGCTGCGCCCCTTTGTGGAGAAACTGAAGACAAAACGACAAGGAAAAAAAGGTGAGTTGATAAAATTAAGGGTGTTAATCGATATATACCTGCTAATTTTTTTATACTACCTCTGTCGAGGTTCCAAGCGAGCTGAGCTGATACAAGAAGGTGAAGTTCTTAGACAGAATCGTCAGTAGCACCACAGGAGACATCTTGCACAAAGTTAAAATTTTTAAAAAGCCAGCCTAACGTCAAAAGTGGCAAATATGCAGCATATGATACATAAAAAAGACTGAACTAAAAAGGCAGAAATTTAAAACACATTCACTCTGCCATTTCTGAAAAACCCTAAATGAGAGAACCATTTTCAATTTGTCTTTGTTTACCTTTTGAATGTCTTTTTCAGGGATGACAAGAAAACTTTCAATTGACTTCGGATCAGTGGCCAAAAAGCTAAAACTTTCAGCTGGTAGGTCAACTAAAAGGAAATCAAACATTATGACTGGGTGACGAACATAAAGTATCACTTTGATAGATAGGCAGATGTATCTCTGATAAACTTCTGTTAAACTGATGAGCTTCATAATGAATAGTAACCAAATTACACCAAGCAAACCATGTTTAGGATCCTCTGAAAAAAGGTTTTACCTTAAAACCATCAACAGTGTGCAACAACACTGATGTTTATTTCTTCTTTTTAAGATCAACTGAAAAGCTGCCAACCTGACCAGGTGAGAAAGACAAAGGTTAATAATACTACACCCTGATGCTGTGCACAAATGTATCAATTTTTTTTATTATACATATAAAAGTATTCTTTTTTACTCTCTTGTATCTAGACGAAAACCAAAAGCTCAAACAGCTAGCTATACAGTGACAGTACAATACGTTGTGTAGACAATCAACAGATCAGACTTATGTTATTAAACTATTAAAAATGAACTAGAGGAATTCATTTTACAGTATGTTAAGTGGTTTAATTTTGTGCTTTCTTCAGATGGACCCTGTTAAAGCCGCGAAGCCCAAAAAGAAGACAGAAAAGCAAGATTCATCCCTGAAACATCAAGCATCAGCTTCAGCATCAATTAATGTAAAAAGAAATTAGCAAGAATTTAATAAGACTAATTATACAACAAGTAAATCCATCCAGACAATCCGATTGGTCAGCTAGACAATTAAAACGTGCTGACTTAATAAAGAGTATTGGAATTAAATATCTGCACTTCAAAGTATTCTTGGCGCTGGAAATAGTAGATTTATAGAAAAAAGAAACTTACCTGAAGATCCCACAACAACTTACTGTACTTTTTAGGAGTTTTCAATCGCATGGTCTTAAAAGTATAAATAGATATATGTAGTAGGTCACAGGCCCATTCGCATTTAAATGGTACGAGTGCACTTAAGAAGTCTACATGACATCATCGCCTACATCCTTTCGTCAGTCCCTATATCCCGTCCTCTACAACAATATGCTCCATAGACACACAACAGAGCATTATGTTATTAAACCTGTGAAAATGAACATTCTTCCTGAATTCTTTGTAATTGTGTTTTTATCTTGTGATTTGTTCAGATGGATCGTGTTGGAGCGGTGGAGACTGAAAAGAAGACAGAGGAGCAAGATTTGTCCCTGAAACCAGTTGAATCTATAAAAACCTTCAAGGTAGCAAGAGACAACTCTGTTCTACTGATGCTAACATCTGCTTGAAATGTGTTTGACTTTCATATCAAGTCAGCGGTTTATTTGTGGTTAAGTAAGTTTATAAGCAGAATGGGACGATTCAAGGTTCAACTACTTATTTATCATCCATTGAAAAAGCATTTGAAATATCCATAAAATAAAACCATAGACATAATCAAACATTCTATACTAAAGACAATTAGATGTTACTCTCGTCTCTGTATATATTATATATTTGTATAATATTGAGTGGTTCGCAAATAGAGTCTAACGCTGGGTTTCCACAGGCAGCGTTTTTCAACTGCAACTGATTCCAAGCGAGTTGTGTCACCGCAACATGATGCCGACGGTGTACACGTTTTGCAGACAGTTAGTTGTTGGTCTTGATATACGTTTTCTATCAGTTTATATCTGGCCTAACACAACTGTTTGGTACGTTTTCTACTCCTGGCACACACTTTGCTGTTAACTTTGATTAACACTATATTACTAGCAACAAGCCAGTTGTCAATGCTACAATGCTAACGTTACTACAATGCTACTACTGCTAAAACAAATATATATTAAAAACTCACCAGGTATACCAACTGCTTCAACAACCCTCTGCCAAGTTAGCTGTTAGCATCCATGTAGTTATACAAAGACGTATCATAAAGTAAGCTACAGGGAAATCATGATCTTTTTGCATTTGTATAGCATGTGCGTATACACGGCAGGATATAAGAGGCACGTTTGCGAGTCTGCCTCACATTGGCTACCGCTCTGCAAAAGTTGACTCAGAGTCAACTTTGGAAGAGCGGGGAACATCTAGGATACTTTCACCATTCTCATAGGGAATTAATTAAATCGCTCCGCTCTGCTGTTATTGTGGAAACCCAGCGTAATGCACACACTTTGGGAACCACAAAGTTATACAACTACTTTATCGGAGCGATTTTTGTACACTGTATACTTTTAAGCTCATCTCAAACCTCTACTATGAATGTCAATCTGTCTTTATTCAGGTTCCAAGTGCTGCTGTCCAGACTGGAAGGATTCAAATAATGGGAATTAAAAAGTCCAATAAGACGAACACTCACCTGGTCGTAGAGTTCAACAAGCGAAAGCGGAATGTGTTTGTGACAACTCGACTTCTGGCAAACGCATTTGGCCTCAAAGTGGACGATGATTTTGAAAGAAGACTCCGCTATCAAATGCCCCTCACAGCAGAAGCAAAACTTCAAGGAAAAAAAGTTACGGACATTAAAAAGGTGAAAAAGACATTTGTAGAAGGCGAATGCGGTTTACTTTTAAGTACTGTCGTTGCTGTACTGGAAGTCCACCTTAAGAAAGTTAGGCCAATGACAGATTAAACTATGATGGCAGCGTTTGAGATGCAATTATATAAAAAAGAATACACAATCGTCTGTGAATGAATCTATGTTCTTCTAATGGAATTTCTTTTTGCTATTTCTGTCACCTTTTTTTGGCACCTTACTAATTCCACATTTTTTAACGTAGCAACTTTAGTAGAACATCAAAACATTCAGCTCAATTAGGACATTCTGGCTATTATACTGACTTTCCATGACTTTCATAATTTCTGAAATATTTAAAGTTTTCCCCATTTAAATGAATGAAGACAATGTTCAAAACTGAAACATTCACACTTTTTCATACACTATCTCCTTAGTCATAATTTCAGCTTGAAATTCCATTCCAACTTCAAAATGTTACAAATATTACGTATATTTTAGGTATTTTTTAACTTTCAAGAACCATTCAAACTTTTTCACATATTCAACCATCTCTGAGGCTTGGAAAAAGTTTTTTAATAAAAGAGCCCCTTATGGGGCTAGAGTTTTACATTGGTGTCTATTGGAACAGCTAGAGGTGTGTCATCGCACATTTGAGTGGAGAGGAGCTTAAACAACTTTTGAAAAACTTGTTTGTAAACTTGACAATAAATTACAGAAATTCTTTCTAATTGTGTTTAATCTTATGGTTTGTTCAGCTGGATCCTGTTGGAGATGTGAAGCCCGACGAGAAGACAGAAGAGCAAGATTCGTCCCTGAAACTAGCTGCACCCTCCAAGACCTTCAAGGTAGCAGCAGGGACATCTCTGTTCTTTGGGAACCCCTGAATTCCACAACTACTTTATTGATTTGATTTTTGTACTGTACTTTTCAGCTCGTCTCAAACCTTCACTATGAATATCAATCTGTCTTCACTTAGGTTCCAAGTGCTGCTGTCCAGACTGGAAGGATTCAAATAGTTGGAATTAAAAAGTCCAATAAGACAAACACTCACCTGGTGGTAGAGTTCAACGGCAGGACGCAGAATGTTTTTGTGACAACTCGACTTCTGGCAAGCACATTTGGCCTCGAAGTGGACGATGATTTTGAAAGGAAACTACGCTACCAAATGCCCCTCACAGCAAAAGCAAAACTTCAAGGGAAAAAAATTACAGAGATTAAGAAGGTGAAAAAGACATATCTTTAGAAGGTGAACATGGTTTACTTTGAGTACTGACATCACTGTACGGGAAGTCCACATAACTGTGTTTAGTTAGGTTTAGTTACAGATTAATTGACGATGGCAGAGGTCGAGATGCATCTAATTTAAAAAAGAAAACAACAGTCTGAATGCAACGTGACATCATGACTGCGTAAACATACTGTACATGCCACTTTCTTAAGCCAAGCGGCGTGTTATCCGTACGCATTTTGATGGCCGTATACAGCAGACAGGTTGGGTTTAGAAAAACAATAACGGGATGCAGGACAACAACGGCACAGTTGGGTTTAGGAAAAGAAGAAAACTACGGTTGAGTTTAGGAAGCATGACACACGGGACACGATCTCCGGTCTCCTGGGTGAAAGTCCTGTGTTTGATCCATCCTCTCCCCCCCCGACCAACATGGATTTTCGCCCTTTCATACTACTCGCTACGGCGTAAACTGACACGCAATCGCAAGGTAATGTAAGTCAATGGAGGCCAAACGCTAATAAATACGCTGCGATTATGTGTCTTTATAACACGCCAATAATGGCATACGAATTGGCGTGTCATACATACGCCACTTCATGAGATCAGCCTGGTGAATGAATGAATGTTAAGGAGACTGAAGAACATCACAGATGATCTACTCAGTGTTTGGCTTGATAATTTATTTCTGTAACCGTCACGAAAACAATCTGATCACACTCTCTCCAAACTTAGCCTACCTTTGTTTTTGGTGTTTATAAACAATAACAATCGTCCTGATATGAATTGTAGTCGCACCAAAACTTGTGAAAATTAGAGATCTGTCTAATAGTGTTTTAATCTTGTGGTTTTTGTTCAGATGGATTCTGTTGGAGCTGTAACGACTGAACTGAAGACAGAGAATAACGATGTGCACTTGAAACCAGCCCAATCCTCCAAGGTAGCTACAGGGACGGCTCTGTTTTACTAGTCTATATCCTCGACGTTCCACTTCCGGGATTGCTCCGGAATATATATATATATATATATATATATATATATATATATATATATATATATATATATATATATATATATATATATACACACAGTGCCTTCACAAAAGTATTCGCCCCCTTTGAACTTTTTGACCTTTTGCCACATTTCAGGCCTCAAACAAAGATATAAAACTGTAATTTTTTGTGAAGAATCAACAACAAGTGGGACACAATTATGAAGTGGAACGAAATTCATTGGATATTTCAAACTTTTTTAACAAATAAAAACTGGAAAATTGGGGGTGCAAAATTATTCAGCCCCTTTACTTTCAGTTCAGCAAACTCTCTTCAGAAGTTCAGTGAGGATTTCTGAATGATCCAATGTTGACCTAAATGACTAATGATGATAAATAGAATCCACCTGTGTGTAATCAAGTCTCCGTTATAAATGCACCTGCTCTGTGATAGTCTCAGAGGTCCGTAAAAGCGCTTAGAGAGCAGCATGAAGAACAAGAAAAACAACCGGCCAGGTCCGAGATACTGTTGTGGAGAAGTTTAAAGCCGGATTGGATACAAAAAGATTTCCCAAGCTTTAAACATCCCAAGGAGCACTGTGCAAGCGATAATATTGAAATGGAAGGAGTATCAGACCACTGCAAATCTACGAAGACCCGGCCGTCCCTCTAAACTTTCAGCTCATACAAGGAGAAGACTGATCAGAGATGCAGCCAAGAGGCCCATGATCACTCTGGATGAACTGCAGAGATCTACAGCTGAGGTGGGAGACTCTGTCCATAGGACAACAATCAGTCGTATACTGCACAAACCTGGCCTTTATGGAAGAGTGGCAAGAAGAAAGCCATTTCTTAAAGATATCCATGAAAAGTGTCGTTTAAAGTTTGCCACAAGCCACCTGGGAGACACACCAAACATGTGGAAGAAGGTGCTCTGGTAAGATGAAACCAAAAACGAACTTTTTGGCAACAATGCAAAACGTTATGTTTGGCGTAATAGCAACACAGCTCATCACCCTGAACACACCATCCCCACTGTCAAACATGGTGGTGGCAGCATGATGGTTTGGGCCTGCTTTTCTTCAGCAGGGACAGGGAAGATGGTTAACGTTGATGGGAAGATGGATGGAGCCAAATACAGGACCATTCTGGAAGAAAACCTGATGGAGTCTGCAAAAGACCTGAGATTTGTCTTCCAACAAGACAATGATCCAAAACATAAAGCAACATCTACAATGGAATGGTTCACAAATAAACATATCCAGGTGTTAGAATGGCCAAGTCAAAGTCCAGACCTGAATCCAATCGAGAATCTGTGGAAAGAACTGAAAACTGCTGTTCACAAACGCTCTCCATCCAACCTCACTGAGCTCGAGCTGTTTTGCAAGGAGGAATGGGCAAAAATGTCAGTCTCTCGATGTGCAAACCGATAGACATACCCCAAGCGAACTTACAGCTGTAATCGCAGCAAAAGGTGGCGCTACAAAGTATTAACTTAAGGGGGCTGAATAATTTTGCACGCACAATTTTTCAGTTTTTATTTGTTAAAAAGGGTTTGAAATATCCATTAAATTTCTCGTTCAACTTCATGATTGTGTCCCACTTGTTGTTGATTCTTCACAAAAAATTACAGTTTTATATCTTTATGTTTGAAGCCTGAAATGTGGCAAAAGGTCGAAAAAGTTCAAGGGGCGAATACTTTCGCAAGGCACTGTATATATATATATAGTCCTATGTATATGTTTGTCCTAGTCCTTTGTATATATTTCTTGAAGCTGCACTTTCATATGGCTCTATGTAATTTTGCTTATTTAAAGCTAATGTACTTACACTTACTACTCGTTGTCTGGAGTTTGCACCTTCAGGGTTGAAAGCACTTAATTAGAAGTCGCTCTGGATATAAATGTCAGCTAAATGACATGTAATGTAATGTATCTGCTCCTCAGATCTCTGCAGACAAATCCAGACAGCTAGCTAGACTATCTGTCCAATCTGAGTTTTTCTCTGACAACTATTTTGCAGCGTCTCTGTGTGGAGCTTAGCACCACCCAAGACAATTGTGATTTGTGTAAATAAATGCCATTTAACCAGAGCACGATTTCCTTCCATCCCCGAATGCTATGTGGAGTAGCCAGACCCTCCTTCAGCGTGCTTTGGAGGAGGGTCTGGCAAAGTGAGATTACGGTTTTACTGATATTTGGTTTTCCTCTCAAATCAGCAGTTTGGTTGTTGTTCACTTTATTAGTAGGATAAGACAATTCCAGGTGCAATTCCTTTGTCCATAAAAGCAAATAAACTACATCCTAATCAACCAACGCAAAAATATTTGGAAAAAAAATCAGCTCAGTTTATAAGCTGGTAAACATTTTACGGTTCGCCAAGAGAAATTATGATTTTTGTACAGTACTTTTCATTTTGCCCGACCTTTACTAGTAATGTCAATCTGTCTTTTTTCAGGCTCAAGGTGCTGCTGTCCAGACTGTGAGGATTCAAATAATGGGAATTAAAACGTCAAAAAAGAAGAGAAAGAACAAAAAGCTGGTAGTAGAGTTCAACGACCAGATGCAGACGTTTATTGTGAAAACTCAACTTCTGGCAAACGCATTTGGCCTCAAAGTGGACGATGGTTTTGAAAGGGGACTGCGGTATCAAATGCCACTCACAGCAGAGGCAAAATTAAATGGAAATAAAATTACATACATTAAAAAGGTCTAAAAAAAATAGGATTAGGCAATGGTTAGGGTTGCGACCACTGACTTTATGGCACCTAACCCTAACCAAATTTTGTGTCTTTTTCAGAGATGGGTTACTCCCAGTAACTATCAGTGGATGGTTGGCTGCACGGCCCTTGTACCACGGTCCTTTCCTGTTTGTTTTTAATAAAAGAGCCCCTTATGGCAGTTAACCTATTCCCTGACGGTTGCTTTTTGAAATACATGGTCAATAAACAATTTAAATCACATAATACCTATTTTTTTTGTCTAAAAAAACAAAACAAAACAAATTGTGGATTATTTTCGACTGATAGTAAAGATCAGAGGATGTTGAGTTTTGTTATCTTGGGGCAATTTGGTTCAAAGAAACCCATAATTCTGATAACAACACAAGTGTTAAATTTTCAAAACAATGAATCATGTTCAGCACAATTACTTTAAAGTGGTGCAGTGCTTCAGACAGGTCGGCCGTCGGGTTGGTGTGTCAGAGCCTTAAGATTATAGGGATGTGGTGGTGATGGCACGGTGGATATGACACATCACAATCAGAAATACTTTAATAATCCCAGGGGGAAATTATTTTCGTTACCACTCCAGGTATACAAACAACAATAAAAACAACATATATTAACAAGACTTTAAACATATATAATAAAAACAAATACAGTAATATATAAAATATGAAATGTACAGCATTAATGTGCAAATAGTGCAATAAAAAGAGAAATGATTGTCTATGTTTGAGATGAGATAATTACAGAGAGGGGGTGTGTGACTCTCTGAGGGAGGTGGTGTAAAGTTTAATGACCATAGGCAGGAAAGATTTCCTGTGGCGCTCTGTGGTGCATCTGGGTGAGAGGAGTCTCCTGCTGAAGGTGCTCCTCTGCTGGGCCAGTGTGTCGTAGAGAGGGTGGGAGACATTATCCAAGACATTATCCACACAGAAATTAATGTAGTCTGTGATGCACTCTGTGAGCCCATCAATATCCTCCCCGTGGGGCTCAGAGTGCAGGCCAGTCCGTCACTTTAAAGCAGCCCTGCAGTGCCTCATAAGCCTCTTCCGACCACTTCCTCACTGTTCTTGTGGTTGTAGGCTTCCTCTTGCACCAGAGGCACATAGCAGGGTTTGAGGTGAACCAGGTTGTGATCTGACCTGCCAAGAGGGGAGAGAGAAGAGGAGGTGTATGCTTCCTTAATGTTAGCATACATCAGGTCCAGGGTCCTCTCTTCTCTGGTAGGGCAGCTCACATATTGTTTGAACGTCAGCAGAACTCTATCCATGGTGACGTGGTTAAAGTCTCCCGACATGATGATGAGGGCACCGGGGTGTTGAGTCTGTAGTTTGGAGATGGTGGTGTGAATGATGCTACAGGCAGATGTTGGGTTTGCAGAGGGAGGGATGTACACGACAACAATGATGACATGTGGGATCTCTCTAGGCACATGGTATGGACGGAGTCCAACGGCCAGCAGTTCAACACCCGGGCTACAGAGCTGTTCTTTAATCGTGATATGACCGGGATAACACCATCTGCTGTTTACTAGAACAGCAAGCCCCCCGGCTTTCCGCTTACTGCTCTCAGTGCAATCCCGGTCCGCCCGGACAGTGTGGAAGCCATCCACGGAGACGTTCTGGTCCGTAATGTCACTGTGCAGCCAAGTCTCCGTGAAACACATCAGACTGCACTCACAGTACTCCGGGTGGCTCCGCGTTAGCGCCGTTAGCTCGTCCATTTTGTTGCTAAGGGACCGTACATTTCCCATAACAGAGGGGAGACCGGGCTTAAATCTTCTCCTCTCCATACCGCCCCGCTCTCGACCCTCCTCTCTCCCCGACGTTGTTCCCTTCCTCTCTGCCTTCCCTGGTGTGTTTTTCTCCAGAGTGGTGGTATATTAGCTGGTCTGGCCACAATGCCGGCCGGCATTAGAGCGATCAGCTGTAATTCGAGTAAACAAAGGCAGCATGTCCCGGTGAAAGCGGCATTGATCAAAACAAAACTAAAAAAGCACCAAAACTCTGCAAAGCAACCTCGTTAGAGAGGGCAGGACTTCACAGAGTTAAAGTGATAAAACAAGGACGAAACAAAAGAGAATCAAAGTTAAAATAAAAGTTAAAAAAAAGTTAAAAAGCGAACTCAAAAGCTGGAGCAGGTAACAGGCAGCATGCAGCTTTCGCGCACTCACCTTTGGTGTTGGAGACCTGGGTTCAATTCCCACTGCAATACATCAACCAATGAGTCCCTGAGCAAAACACTTAATCCCTAGTTGCTCTAGAGGCGCGACCTCTGACATATATAGCAATTGTAAGTGCGGCTTGGAGAAAAGCATCATCTAAATGACATGACATAGAATTTGATGAAGGAAACTCACCTAGACACACGTTTGTTGTGGATTCTCCATTTCTGGCAAAAGCGGCGTAATTTTAAACAGGGGGAGATGTTGAAGAAAGATTCAGCAGATGCAGAAATACAAGGATATAAAATAATTTATATAACCGGTCCTTAAAGTATGTAAAAGAGGAATGTTGTGCAGGTTTTCCTGTTTAAAACATACTGGCGCATACTGGTAACTCTACAGCCCAGACCGTGGTTTGAGTTTTAATAAACTAATAATGCTATGACCACTGATTAGATTATCAACCTTCTCCAAAGCTGTTACACCAAGTGCACCACTCATTTT
Organism: Perca fluviatilis; assembly: GCF_010015445.1. Classification (NCBI taxonomy): domain Eukaryota; kingdom Metazoa; phylum Chordata; class Actinopteri; order Perciformes; family Percidae; genus Perca; species Perca fluviatilis. Next base: position 3,501,242 of record NC_053127.1, read on the forward strand.
TAAGTTGAAGTTATTGAGTTTTTTCAACATTAACATTCTACAAACCTGTATATATTTGTGTTTAAAACAAAATATAAAAAAAGATTTACCTTATAGTTTTATATATTATTTTGCTAATAATTCACATTTCCATAATTATCCAACTAGACAGGCTGAGAATCTTTATCTTCCCTTCTACAAAACATCCGTCGTCAGTTCTATATCAAATTTATTTTGTGGAATGAAAATTAACATTTAATTGATTCCTCCACGTCTGTGAAACTTGTTCAGTTTATGTCTTAGTTGTTCAATCTTTTTATGTACACACAAATATTTTTGGTTGTTTTGCGGAAAATAAAAAATAAAAGCAGTTAAAAGTGAGAGGTATAGGTGTGTCGTATTGGAAAGCTCATTAAGCTTAACAACTGACACCACAAGAAAACATACCATGGAAGTGAAAGTACTGTTTTCATGGAAGTGAAAGTACGGCTTTATTTGTGGGCTAAACCACTGTCACTGGTGGGGGGAACTGGGAGTTTGAAACTGGGTGGAGAGCCAGCAAAAAAACATGATTTAAGTTGGTTTCTGCCACAAACCAGTTCAGACAACGTGTTTTCGCGCCACTGAGAGCCCATTTTACTTCCTCTTTTTGAATTCAAAGAAGAAAACAGTCGGTGGTTGAAGAAAACAGTCGGTGGTTGAAGAAAGCAACAAAGTGAGTGTTTATTTATTGACTTTGTTGCTAATTTCTCTTGAAAAATGTAATCTCTCTCTATATCTAAACTTGTGGTTCGAACAATGGACAAAGGTCTGAGGAGATTAGCAACATGTTCTGTCTGTTTTTGTTTCTGATTTTAATGGTGACTGATATGAATCACAAAAGCTAGTCATCTGTCCAGTAAAGAGGCTGATAATAATCACACATAAGCACATGGCTCACTGTTTATGTTCGTACTGTTCTGCTTTGTGTACAACTGACAGTAAATTGTAGATAGTCGATAAAAGAAAAAATATGGAGATTTGAAAATTAAACGGGCTTTACTTATAGATGCTTTAGGCTATAATAAAAACGTCTCCTTTCGTAAAGTGTTAACCCTTTTGTTGTCTTCCCCATCGACCAACAAGCAACTTTTTGTTTATCTCGGACAAAATGTAAAAAATATTCTAACGTTTTGGTCGTCTTTTCGACACTTGTGTCACTTTTTGTAAGTTTGTCAATATTTTGTTGTTTTTTGTAAATCTTTTCCCATGTTTTTGTCACTTTTTTCTAAGTTTTGTTATTTTTTAAATGTTTTCCAACGTTCTATTATCATTTTATCATCTTTACATGCTATTACATTGAATAAAAACACCCAAATTCAATTCAAGTAGTGAACTGATAATTTATTTAACTTGTGTAGAGCGTCGTATATAAAAACTGTCCACGTTATTTTGTTCTAAAATTTTGTTTGAAAGAAACCCACATTTCTGATACAGAATCATTTTATAAATCAGTCACATTTGGAGTGTGAATGTGGATAGGAATTAAACAAGGTGCCTCTGTCGTGTTTAAAGGTTGTTCTTGTACAATCCGATATGAATGTGGGTTGATTTTTGGCAAAGGGATGTTAGAATAATGCAGTTTTTTTCTTCATCTTTCAAAAGGACAGACTGGAAAAGCAGTAATGAGAACTTAAATGATATTTTATTTGGATTTAGTAAAGCAGTTATTGATGTTTGAGGGTTTCCTCTTTGCTAGGCTTCTGTTTTTAATGTACAAACTTTTTAATTTGCAAAATTTTTTGTTGTTGTTCATTTGACTCTGTGTGTTGCAGATGGCATTGAAGCTTTTAGAGGCGGAGTGGAAAACAGCCCTGAACTCCATCCTGGAGGAGCTGACTGAAGCAGAATTCAGGAAGATGCTGTTCAATCTGGTCAAAATCCCTCAAGGAGTGAAGACTGGCAAGGCCAGAGAATATATCCCTGATTTAATCGTTCAGTACTACGGGACAGAAGGGTCTATCTCTGAAATAGATAAAATAATGAAGAATATACCAAGGCAAGACGCTGCAGTCCAGGAGCCGCCTACCTTTGTGGAGAAACTGAAGAAACAACGCCAAGAAAAAAAGGTAAGTTGATAAGATTATGTAATCGATATACAGCTGCTACTTTTTTGGTACCACCTCGGTCGAGGTTCCATGCAAGCTGAGCCGACAATAGAAGGTGAAGTTCTCTAAAATATTCATCATTAGCGACACCGGAGACATCCTGCACAACCCGATATTTTTAAATACCCACTACTGTCTGTACTGACCGCTACTGTCAGTAGTGGTCGAATTTTAATTTTATTTACTCTGACCAGATTTAAAAAAAATGGTAACACACAGAAGTACACTGTACACTTATTTCTGAAAATACTAAATAAGAGAATAATTTTCCATTTTGTGTTCGTTTACCTTTTGAATGTTTTTTCAGAGATGGCCAGAAAACTTTCAATTGACTTTGGATCAGTGGCGAAAAAAGCCAAAACCTGCAGCTGGTAGGTCAACTAAAGGAAATCAAACATTATGACTGGGTGACGAACATAAAGAATCACTTTGATAGATAGGCAGATGTATCTCTGATAAAGTTCTGTTAAACTGATGAGCTTCATAATGAATAGTAACCAAATTACACCAAGCAAATCATGTTCAAGATCATTGATACCAACGTGACATCATGACTTCGAGTAAACATACACGCCACTTTCTAAAGCCAATTGACGTGTTATCTGTACGCATTTTGAGCTATCCGCGTGTATGTCTACGTTATATACAGCGGACGTAAACATACATTTTTATCGCGAGTGGAAAGCGACTGATGAGTTTAGGAAACGTGACACGCGGGACACAAAGGAAACGTGACGCGGGATACAATCCCCAATCTCCTGGGTAAAAGTCCTGTGTTTGACCCATCCCCCCCCACCCCCCCGACGTGGATTTTCGCCCTTTCATACTACTCGCTACGGCGTCAATTCACAGGCAATCGTAAGGTAATGTAAGTCAATGGAGGCCAAACGGCGTTCATAAACACGCTAAAAATCAAGTATGCATCTTGATAACACGCCAATAATGGTATACAGATTGCCGTGTTATACATACGCCACTTCACGAGATCAGTCTGTTGATATTCAAAGCATAAAAAAAACTTTTACCTTAAAACCATCGACAGTGTGCAACAATGCTGATGTTTGTTTCTTCTTTTTAAGATCAACTGAAGAGCTGCCAACCTGAGCAGGTGAGAAAGATAAAAGTTAATAATTCTACACCCTGATGTGAACAGATGTATCCAGACATGTTTATTACAGTATAAATATGTAAGTTATATATGTGTATTTTTAATTTTTTAACCCTCTCCTTCTTTATCAGAAGAAAACCATCAGTCAACTTGGCATAAAAGCGCAAGCTGGGAAAGTTGTGCAGAGTTCTGCTCAGTGCACAAATGAGAAAAAAGGGAAGGTGAGATGCATTTTGAAATAAGCAGATTGGTGATAAAACAGCAAGCGTTACAGTGATGGTACAATACGCTGTGTAGACAAACAGATCAGACTTATCGGTTATTAAAAATTCTAAATTCTAAAAGTGTTTTAATCGTGTGTTTTGTTCAGATGGATCCTGAAGCTGTGAAGCCCAAAAAGAAGACAGAGAAGCAAGATTCATCCCAGAAACTTCAAGCATCAGCTTCAGCATCAATTAATGTGAAAGAAATTACTAATCATTTAATATAGACTAATTCGACTTAATAAAACTCATTGTAATTACATATTTGCGCTTTAAAAGTATTCTTGGCACTGGAAATAGTTTTTTTTTTTTATAAAAGAGCGACAACTTACCTGAAGGTCCCAAAACAACTTACTGTATCTTACAGGAGCTTTCGAACATAACCAATTGTCTCCAGAGTATATACGTTGTTGATCACAGTACACTTTCCGCATGTTTTGTCATAAGACTCATCAGGAGAATCCTGTTTGGAAATACCTTTCCACTTCATTTAGATCAGCTGCCAGTTCAGACTGATCTCATGAAGTGACGTATGTATAACACGCCAATTCGTATGCCATTATTGGCGCATTATGAAGACGCAAAATCGTTTTTAGCGAGTTTATCAATGCTGTTTGGCCTCCATTGACTTACATTACCTAACCCCTAACCCGCTTTCTTCTTTTCCTAAACCCAACCAGTTCTTCTTTTCCTAAACCCAACCAGTTCTTTTCCTAAACCCAACCAGTTCTTTTCCTAAACCCAACCAGTTCTTTTCCTAAACCCAACCAGTTCTTCTATTCTTAAACCCAACCAGTTCTTCTATTCCTAAACCCAACCAGTTCTTTCCTAAACCCAACCAGTTCTTTTCCTAAACCCAACCAGTTCTTCTTTTCCTAAACCCAACCAGTTCTTCTTTTCCCTAAACCCAAACCAGTTCTTCTTTTCCTAAACCCAACCAGTTCTTCTATTCCTAAACCCAACCAGTTCTTTCTTTTCCTAAACCCAACCAGTTCTTCTTTTCCTAAACCCAACCAGTTCTTCTTTTCCTAAACCCAACCAGTTCTTCTATTCCTAAACCCAACCCGTTTTTCTTGCGATAACACACCAAGTGGCGTGTATATTTATGTCTGCTGTATACAGCGTAGACAACACACAGATCGCTTCAAAATTGCGGCAGATAACACGCCACTTGGCTTAAGAAAGTGGGCATGTATATTTCCAGCAAGTCATGATGCCATGTTGGCCAGTTTACACAAAAGTACAACGAGGCTAAAACCAATGCAGTCTAAAGTGCCTTTTCACACCTAAAAGTCTGAACCACACCGCGCAGACAACCGCCCACCAAGAGCCTGGATCTGTCCGGAGGTTTCTCCCTGAAAGGAAGTTTTACTCACCACTGTCACACTAAATGTTTGCACTTATGGGAACTACTGGAATTGTTGGGTCTTTGTAAATTATAGTGTGGTCTAAACCTACCCTTATCTGCCAAGTGTCTCGAGTTAACTCTTGTGATTTGATACTGTAACTCAGCGACTAAAGAACTCTAAACGACATACCTACGTCCCGTCCCTTTGACAATATGTTGAGTAGACAATCAACAGAACATTATCTGTTATTTAACTTGTAAAAATGACTTAAGATTAATTCTTTCTAATAGTGTTTTATCCGTGGTGATTTGTTCAGATGAATCCTGGTGGAACCGTGAAGCCCAAAAAGAAAAACAGAGAAGCAAAATTCATCCCTGAAACCATCTGAAATCTCCAAAACCTTCATGGTAGCTGCATCCGCTTTCACCTGAGGTGTCAATTTTCTAATACAAAAACCCTCTGTTTTTGAGGGTGTGAAAGGGACCAAAACAACAACAACCCTACCTTCATGATGGTTATGTTTGTTCAGATGGATCCTGTTGAAGCCGTGAAGCCCAAAAGAAGACAGAGAAGCAAGATGTGTCGTTGATAACAGCCTTATCATCCAAAACCTCCAAGGTAGCAGCAGAGACAACTAACAGCTGTCTAAAATGTTTGATTTTCCTCTCAAATCAGTGGTCTGTTTAGTTTATTAGTAGAAAGAGACAATTCAAAGTTCAATTAATTCATCCATGAAAGCAAATAAACTACATACCAATTAACCAACGCGAAAAACATTTTAATTTAATATCCATAAAAGTAAAACCATAGACATAAACCTTCTATGATAACCTGAACCTTCACTACTGAATGTCAATCTGTCTTTTATTCAGGCTCCTAGTGCTGCTGTCCAGACTGTAAGGATTCAAATAATGGAAATCAAAATGACCAATAAGACAAACACTCACCTTGAGGTGGAGTTCAACCGAACCGGAGGGCAGGCCGGTTTATTTGTGTGACAACTCGTCTTCTGGCAAACACATTTGGCCTCAAAGTGGAGGATGATTTTGAAAGGAGACTCCGCTATCTAATGCCACTCAGAGCAGAAGCAACATTACAAGGAAATAAAATCACAGACATTGTAACATGTAGAAAAGGGCACTTGGTAGAGCATGCGCCTATATGCAAAGGCCTGTAATCGTATCTCCGCAGCCCTTTTCTGCATGCCATCCCCCTCTTTCTCTCTGCTTTCCTCGTCAATCTTCAGTTGCACCAATAAAGGTGATAAAGCCAAAATATATAAAAAAAGATGCATATCCGTAGGAAAGTGTATGCTTTTTACTTACTGTACTGTGGTTGCTGTGCAGAGACCCCACCCATGTGTTAAGTTAGGGTGGTGCTTTTAGTGTAATTGTTGGTTTGTGTGGTCTTTGTCAGCGGTGGATACTCCGGTGCTGCACGACCATTGAGTGCTTTTCTTTTTCTATTAATAAAAGAGCCCCTTATGGCGGTTAACCCACCCCCCGAAGTGTCGCGGCCTTTTTCAATCGAAGCTTGTCCTTCAACAGAGTTTGTATGAGGGGGAGGATGGGTTGTGGTTTCGCTTCTGTTCTGTGAGGAAAGGTAGGGGGATTGTGTGAGGTTTAGTAGATGTACATAGAAGCATCAGATGAGATAATGTATGATTACGTTCTATGTAGTTAGAGCCAGACCGATATGCGGCGGCCAATATTATCTAAACGATATTAGGCATTTTCCAAACTATCTAAGCCCCTTCAACCATGTTATGAACACAGATTTTTTTGTTCTTTGTATTTGTTCTAAAGACTTTAAGTTTCATATCTTACGTAGGGCTGTGCAATTAATTGAATTTCAATTTTGGCGCTCCTAACGGTCACCAAAATAGTATAATCGAGAAAAAACGATTATTTTTCCATGTTCTGTTTTGCAAGAACACTCTTATTTTGTTTTGTGTTCTGAATGACACGCGCGATGCGCACATCCACACGCGACACATCCGCCCCTCCAAAGCCAGTCAGGGATGGAAGCCGTTTCATGTAACATTACTCTAAGGTACCGTCTATGTGCTGGATTTTTCCTGAGGTTAGCTAGCAAATAAGCCCACTGACGTAATACATTATTGTTTATATTTTGGCACATATGTTTCCTGAATGCCAGTAGTAGTGGTCAGTAGTGAGTGAACATGTGATGTAGATTATGTTAGGTCGGTGGAGCTGTTCATTAGCTGTACAACGTTGTGTGGGATATCTGTAACAGTAGTAAAACAGATGTTATTCTGATCAAAGACTCTTTCTGTGAGATAAAGGACACTAACAGATTATATCCTGGACACTATCCATTATATATCAAATGTTAATGAGAATCGTGTGTTAAATAATCGTGATTATTTTTTCCATAATTGAGCAGCCCTAATCTTAAGTTTGTATTTTTTAGACATTTTATTTATTAGAACTTTTAATATATATTTTGATGTTTTGTTGTGAGAATAAAACATTACAAACATTTTAGTGAGGACTCATAAATAACCAATGTTAGGGAAATCTGTTTTGTTACGCATTTCTGGATTTTTAAATAATATATATCGGCGCATATATAGGATTTTTAACTCACCAAATATTTGCATCGATATGGGCCTTAAAAATCCTTTATCGGGTCGGGCTCTAATGTTTGTTAACTGTATGTTATTGTGTGTTATGTCGATGTGTGGCATCATTTCAGTTCTCTCAAATGCCCAAGATTAATTTCTCCTATAGGAGACAATAAAGGCTGATCTTATCTTAATTGCATTTATATTTGGGAGCATTGGGCAGCTGCAGATTTTAGGCTTACATTTTTACTACAAAGTTGCAGGGGAACTATGGATTCAAAGGAACTAAATCGTGAACAAAAGTTTTGTTTCAACCCACACGCCGATGGTCAGTCCTGCAAACTAACCGATAGTTCCTAGAACCCCAGGCTTTAAATTTATTTCCTCAAAAGGTCCCATTGTTTATGAAACGATACAAACTAAATATCATCACTAAAAGCAGCAAGAGCTTTTTGATTCAGTTCCATTTTAGTTGTAATCTTTCCGTTGCCCAGCAGATGTCACCATTTGCATGTTTTCAACACAATGAACCATGTTCGGCACAAATACTTTTAAGATTATTTTAACAAAGGGCTGCAGGTTGGAGTTGAACCCGCGGCCCACTGTGTCGGGGAGTAAACATCTATACATGGGCGCACGCTCCACAAACTAAGCCACCCGGGCGCCCAGCACAATTACTTTGAAATGGTTCAGTGCTTCAGAAAGTTGTTACTTGTTGTTGAGCTTGTGGACTAGAGTCTTGTAGTAGGGCTGCACAATGTTTTTTATTGTGCTATCAACTGGCGCAATGAACACAATTAAAGGCAGCGACATATCACAAAAAAAAACTGAATTTTTTTTAAATGTAACTGTTTTTAGTGCTGCCTTTTATATCCAATTCAATGTTCAATAAAAGAAAGTTGGAGAGGATTTCCCTTCATTTGTTTTAAACTCAACAGTTTGTTGTATTTTAGCAGAATACTGAAAGCAGCAGAAACTGAGAACACTTTAAAGGGGTGATAGAATGATTATATAGGTATTTCACACTGTTCCTTATGGTCTCCTAATGGGGTATGTAACATTGGTTGGGCTGAAAATGGCCTGGTTGATATTTTATTGGCCCTTATGCATCCCGAATGTTTTGGCCCCTATTTGTAACAGAGCTTTTCTTCCAAATATGGTATGGTCATGAATATTTAGATGAGCTGCGCTGGTCATTGGCTGCGTGTCAACTTTAGGAGCTCCACACGGTACCAGAAAAGCGGCAGCCTGCTAGGCCTCCATATACCCAGCATAAAGTCACCGTTTGTGGATACTGCACTCGGGCTCCGGCCAGCTGCCGATAAACTTATATTTATAAATAATACATTTACGGGTTTGAATTTAGTCACCCCATTTAACTATAACATCATTCCCCAATGTCTTATAAAGCTAACCGTTGTGTCCGATTTGATTTTAAGGCACATTTTTATGAACGCTGAGAGCGCTCTTTGTAGGACGAGCAGCTGCTTGCTATATGTCCCATTCATTACAATGGGGAAATAACCCGCAGCTAGCTATACACTGTCCATAACTAAATTATATTTACAGTTTTGAATTTCGATCACGCCACTTATATATTATCACCCATTCCCCAATGTCTTATAAAGCTAACCGTTGTGTCCGATTTGATTTTAAGGCATTTTTATGACGCATAAAGAGGCGTCTTTGTAGACCGAACAGCTGCTTGCTATATATGTCCCATCCATTACAATGGGAAATACCGCCTCTACTGCTTGCCATGCCATAACTAAATTATATTTACAGTTTGAATTTAGTCACGGCATGAATATTACAGGTTCCTCAAGGTCTTACAAAGCTTAGCTAACACTTGTCCGTTCAGTTTCAATTGAATGTATTTTTGTGAATGTCAGAGTTAGGAGGAGGCTAGCTAGCTCTCATTGATGGACTCCATCTCACCGGCCGCTCTATCAATGAGACTTCAGGGACAAGAGCGTTTATTTCCCGAATTGTTTAAATAACTCAACACACATACCCATTATAAGATTAACTGGAACCTGCGAGGCTGCGGTAAAGATTGGGTAACAAGCTCTACTGACACTCGCGATCAGGCGGTGATGTAGCAACCCAGGCAGCACAACCAGCACTAAACTCCGCACACAGTCGGAGAAAATTTGCAATTAGCCATCCATTTTCTTGAAATAGGCCCACATTTGAGCTTTATATGGTTGATTGCTAGCAAAAAGTTTCAGAAGTGAATTTTGTAATGGAATAGCAGAGATCTGCGTGACCTAGCTAGATTCAGAAGACTACCTGATCTCAGGTCAGTTGTGTAGCCTATGTAAATGTTGAGGCGTGACCGTTCTCTTAAGGTTCCGGATTTTGAGATCCTGTGCGTAAGCAACTCAGCTTTGTTGGGGATTCAGCGGTTTCAGCGGCAGTTTCAAAATATGAGATTTTCATAGTAAAGGGTGTCAGTGGGATTTTGAGCTTCTATGTTGCTCTATTTACCCACCGAACTTGTCAATATTCAACTATGACCGGGTAAAATCGGTTTTGCATTCTATCACCCCTTTAATATCAGTTTATTTATTGCAGATATCGTATGGCGATATTCAACAACGATAGCCCATATCTTTTTCCTCATATTGTGAAGCCCCATATCGAGATGAATAGAAAAAAAAGTATCCAAAGATCCATTAGCTAGCGGTTGGTTGATACCAGATCCTTCTCAGTTGTATCAGAGTGGGTCTGGGCAACCTTCATCCACAGCCCATTTCTAAGGGCCTCTACTAACGGACCACGCTCAAATGCCTCTGAGCGCGAATTGGATAGTCCTTCAACTAATCAGACCAACGATCCGGGTTACTTAGCAGCGACAACGGCATCATCAACCTGCGCCGGTGCGTCATGTGATGTGAACAAGGTGCTTGCCTTGCTGCGCTATCTTCATCGTAGCTGCCCCTCAACGGTTTACGATTGGTGTAGGCAGCCTCCTCCATCGTTTGTGGTTGGTGTAAAGCCCTCCTCCAACGGTTTGTGATTGGTGTGAGAGCCCTCCCTCAACGGTTGCGATTGGTGTAAAGCCCTCCGTAACGGTTGTGATTGGTGTAGGAAGCCCTCCTCAACGGTTGTGATTGGTGTAAAGCCCTCATCGCTGTTATGATTGGTGTAAAGCCCCTCTCAACGGTGGTGATTGGGTGTAGAGCCCTCCCTCCAACGGTTGTGATTGGTGTAAAGTCCACCTCAACGGTTGTGATTGGTGTAGAACCCTCCCTCAACGGTTGTGATTGGTGTAGAGCCCTCCTCAACGGGTTTGTGATTGGTGTAGAGCCCTCCTCAACGGGTTGTGATTGGTGAGCCCTCCTCAACGGTTGGTTGGTGGTGTAAAGCCCTCCTCAACGGTTTGTGATTGGTATAGCCCTCCTCAACGGTTGTGATTGGTGTAGAGCCCTCCTCAACGGTGGTGATTGGTGTAAAAGCCCTCCCTCAACGGTTATGATTGGTGTAAAGCCCTCCCTCAGCGGTTATGATTGGTGTAAAGCCCTCCTCAACGGTTACGATTGGTGTCAGAGCCTCCCGTGAACGTTTTGTGTTGGTGTAAAGCCCTCCTCAACGGTTGTGATTGGTGGCAGAGCCCTCTCTAACGGTTACGATTGGTGTAAAGCCCTCCGCGAACGGGTTGTTCGTTCCATGGAGAGCCCTCCTCAACGGTTGGCGATTGGTGTAAACCCTCCTCAAGCGGTTATGATTGGTGTAGAGCCCTCCTCGCACGGTGGTGTATTGGTGTAGAGCCCTCCTCAACGTTTTGTGATTGGTGTAAGAGTCCACCTCACGGCGGTTGTGAGGTGCCTCGGGTGTGGGGGCTGTTGTGTGGTGTTGCTTTTGGTTTTGAGCCCCTTCAAAGGGTTGTGATTGGTGAAAAGCCCCTCAATGGTTTCTACCAGCTGGGGGGGTAACGCCTCCTGCTGCGGTGGTGAGTCACCACGCTTCGTGGATTGGTGCCTCGATTTGGAAACATTGGAAATGGGCTTGAATGGGCTCTTGACGGGACGGACTTTCGAAGCGTAAATCTCAAATTGCAGAAGTTCACCTGGTTTCCCAAAATATGAAAAACAGTTTATTTCTCACTTGACTTTGTTAAAAATATTATCAACAAAAATCATCAGGAAGTACAGCATGCCTTTGGCACACAGACACCCACACAGAGCGAGTATCCATCCATAAACGTATAAACAGCAGTTTGTTTAACAGAGAACAAACAGATATCATACAGAGCATCCCGTTTGTTGAGAAACTGCAAAAAAAAGAAAGCCTTGAAAACGACATTTAATCTACAAAAAAGAAAAGAAAAAGACCAATTCAAAGATAAGTGAAGAGTTTCATTCTAAAACACTTTGCATCCAATGTATTAATTAAAGGTGGAGAATAAAAATCATCTGATACTCGGTTAGTTTTCCCCAAAAATATACAATATTTATATAATTACAGCGAGATAAATCTCTGGTTTGGCAGCCTCAGTTTTTGAAGGAAACTTTCACTCTTTTAGAGAAAATCTGACAACTCAAACTGTAATGAAGTGCTAAAAAAGAAAAGAAACGCGTCCGGTTACATTCAAACCGAGAAACAAAGAAATCTACAAAATAGACCAGTAAGCATTTTAACACTTAGCATGTTTGTAGCTTTCCTCCGAGATCGTCTCAAAACAAAAGTCTGTGCACATCGAACTTCGTTTGCACGACCTTCACCGTCTATTTAATATTAAGATATTCTTTATTCATATATCGACAGATGAACAGATGCTACTTCTGCACCCTCTTTACGGGCTAACGGCTTTGTTCTTATGTACTTGTATAATAAAACCAAATCTTTGGATATGAAAAAATATATGACGTCAGAAGCCAGAGATGGGTTTTGTTGATTTTGTTGTGAGAGCTCCATCAATAACAACGGCACTTTTCTTTGGGGGTCAGGAGGCCAAACGAGTAACTGAAAGGTTACATTTCCCACACCCACTCGCATAGTGTAGTGCCCGTTACAAGACGCTTTTCAAACATGGCGGGGAAGAACCTCTGTTTAAGAGAAGACATGGTGTTTTTCCGGGAGAATTATAAATATAAATAGCAGAACTTGGAAATGACTCTGTGTGTGAACTTTTTATTCCTAAAACACAAAGAGTTTCTGTATCATTCATTTACAATTATCGGGATGCACCAAATCTGATTGGCTGAACGTTGGCTTTTACTTATTGTTGGGTTTCTGCAACCAATTTCTCTGCTCATTATCCGTATGTATTGGGGGAAAGGTATTTGATTAGGTTGAAAGTTGATTCTCAACAGCTTTGTGAGAGCTGCAATGGATCTATTGAGCAGAGAAGTTGTTGTTTGTAGCAGTACTTTCAGTCAAAGGAGGCCATTACAAGTCAACTACATGTTCAATCTGTTCCAAATATACTGATTTGTGGTCACTGGTGGTGGCAGACCCGAAGCTACTCCTTAACATGGCGCTGTTACATTTGGTAGTGAGAACATCTAGGAAAGTTACGAGTTGTGCAGAATCTCCCAACCAAGAATATGTTTAGTGAAAGAAACTCACTGTTTACTTCATTCATGTGTGTTCACTGTGTTCATGGATGAGGATGGGGAGGAGTGGTAATTGGCGGACCCCAAAAATCTGGATTGGTGATCCCTAGATAAGTAAATATTGACCTTCGCTGTGCGTTGGTTTAAATTCAAGAGTAATTTTAGGTGTTACACTTATAGGTTGTTTATCTTTTAACGTTCTCCCGAAGCGGTGAACAAACCACACAGAAACTGAGTAGAGATGAAGTATCGGGAGATTTACACGGTACTCAAATCTGAAATTAATAAACTCCAGAATAGAAACTGTTCTTGTCCTCAAGAAAGCCTTCAACTTGTCTTCAAAGTTAGTTTTTTTGCTCTTTCTCTTTCAAAAAATAAAATAAAAAAGCGTTCTGCATCAGAATTTCACTTGATGTAGTGACTGAAATTCAACTATTTTATTTATCTGATGTGAATTCCATGTCTCTTTTCTGCTCTGTTCTGTGCCCTCATTGGCCAGCGATGAGCTTCTGTCGCGGAGTATGACTAACGTGAGCCTCATAGCTCCTCCCAGCCGCGATGTGGTCCTCTGGCGCCGGCAGAAGGCGGGTGATGTCTTGGCGCCATCTGGAGTGAAGCGGAAGTGCTGAGGTGGGGCTGCGTCGCCTGCTGCGACTTCAACACAATATTAGCAGGATGTTGCGCTGCGCTTCGCCATTTCTACCATGGAGGGAGGGAAGGAGGGGGCAGCTTGGTTGGGTTTCACTCGGCAAGCAGCAGCAGCTGACTTCACCTCTACCTGAACTTTCTGAACTTCAGCTGAGACTTTTCTTCCTCGATCTGAAAACAAAGGCGATGACAGCAGGCGTCTCAATCCAAACTCTTTCCTGCGATGCTTTCCTGTTGAGATGAGTTACACTGAACTGATTCTGTCTGAAAGAATCCCTCTCTGGCTTCAGCCATCACTTTGAGACCTTTTAGAGAGCAACTATCAACACAACCTCTCTCCCTTTCATTAATAAGCGCTCATTTCTCCATGCTTTCTTTTGTAGGTGTTGGCGACCTTGGGTAGCATGAAGGTGTTTATATAAGTCTAAGTTGTTATTATTATTAATATTACTATCCATCTGTGGTGCACTTGGTTTAGAAACATTGATGGTGAAACATGACAATTGTGTTATTTTGCAGACTATTCCTCGTTTGTTATATAGTTTGTGTATAAGTATTTTGTTGCTGTTTTGTTTGGTGTACATCTGTATGGCGGTTTCATTATGACATCAGTGTCTTTATTGTAGTTACTTGTTAGTGCTTTTATTTTGAAGGGTACAGGGCAGCCTGAGCCACCAAGTAAGTTTACATATATATGTGTGTAGGTAGAATAGAAAGCTGGAAAACTTTTAGAAAAAAAGTCCATTGTACTGACAACTATGGTGGATGGTGACACTGAAGAAAAAGTTAACATCACCAACTATATTTTCTCGGGTGATTGATTAAAGGACAATTCCGGCACAAAATGAACCTAGAGTTATGCGTGTGCGAGTCAAATGTTACCACAATGACATGGGACAACATATGGCTCAACAGCGTTGATGGTTCGAATATGGTCATGACTGTTTTCCAAGATGGCTTTTTAATAAACTTTTCTGTACACTTACGGTTCTCAGTGTTTGATTGTACAATAGGGACCCCTCGCTGATGATGCTACCGTGGAGCGTAGGTGATATTTTTGAGCCTTGTTAGTGGTGTAGAAATGAGATTTACCTTCTGCCCAGCTAGCGTTAGCAACTAATCACCAGTTTGCGGTAGCTTGTTTCCGGATTAGAGATGCATTAGATTAGCATGAAAACATAATACTGAAGAGCAGTGCGACCGCGTTGCATGTTATTAACCTAAGGTCCATTTGCGCTGGTATTGTCCTTCAAAGGGAGGTTTATTCTGGATAGACATGATACCATATCTGGGTTTCACATTTTACGAGTTATATGACAATAAGAGGGGTGTGCTGACTGAAATTGCAGGCACTGTGGGTTTATGATTCCCCCTTTCTAGTTGAACAGATTTTAAAGTGACTGCAGCTTCCAGCTCACCTATAGCGTTCCTGTTCACCACAGCCTAACAATGAAAAGAGTGAAGCGTCACCAGAAAACCTTCCTGTCTTGGGTCGATAAACTCACCAGATGTGTTTTAATCCTCACGTTTAAATGAAGGTTCACTCTCTCTGTCTAGCCTCAGTCATAAATCAATCCTCACCTTCATCTAACCCCAACCAAATGAGAACAGGTGTGTCAGTGAATCCAACTGCTGTTGTTTACCGGTTGGAGACTTTTTTTGTCGCTAGTTTAAACAGGCACGCTCTCTTACCATTGATGGCGGTCTCTGCGTCGCGGCGCGGGCAGGGCTCGATTCTGCTGCACAGAGCGTCCCGTCGGTGTGAAGCAACCAGCTACGTGGCGTTATCACCCATCTCTTGGAACACAAAACTATTGCAGAGTACTTCTTTTTTAACTTCTCATAAAACAAAACCTGAAAAATAACTGTCATAAACTGGAACCGACTGTGGTGGGCTCAAGTTAACCACTCTTTAGCAGAGTGGTGCCATAACTCTTCCTCCATCATTCTGGCAAAAGCCATTCTCCGGTTAGAGCTGGGTACCAAAACACAAGTGCTAATACGGCACCGGTGCCTTAACCAACCCGGTATCAGAGACCGAATAGTAACGTATTTGATTGCACTCATTTGGAACATACTGGAAATGCCTGGCTTCTGATGCTCGAAACAGGCGTTAGAGGCAACAGTTAGCATCGGCTGCCGCGTGCTGGCTAAGTTAACATAATACACTTGGCAGCGGGTGGTAGCTACCGTTATTAAAATGCTGACAATAGCCAAGGTGTGACTGTATTTCCCTGTGGGGATTTAAAAACACTGAGATGTAACAGTGGTAGCTGCGGTGGAAAAACAACACAGACGGTCGTTCACTTGGCTTCGCCAGCCTGCGTGGTGCATTCCAGAGTTATGGTAAATGCAACTTTAATAAACAAAGCCGTTCTTAAATGTTTACTGACTGTGTTTTGTGCTCCTTTTTCTTTTAAATAAGCCCCATATTTCTATCGGTTCTGGCACGGCACCGTTTTAAAGTATCGTTTTAGCACGGTATGAGCAAACCCCAAGGATAGCTAACCCTGTGTTGGCATCAAAACCTTTACTTTAAAAGCAGGGGAAGTGCTGACGGCTGTGCATTGGCTGCATGCTTCTTTTATGTTAGCCTCGTGCTCATTTCAAGGTTCGTATTTCATCATTTTCCAACATGGCAAATCCATATTGAACGCAAAACATTTGAAAATAAAGTGACATATAATGGCGTCGGTACCTGCTGGATGTCTGCAGAGTCTTTACTACCGGTCCAGGTGAAGCCTCCGGCGGTGTCCAGTCCTGGATGGTGGCTTCTGTGTTCAAACACCAAAGCCTCCGGAACTCAACAGTGAGTGGAAGTGGTTGTAGATTGATGATGCAGTCTGGTGGGACAAGACATTTGTGTATTTAATATA
>NC_053127.1:3517909-3525409 GCF_010015445.1 Perca fluviatilis
GTTTTTAATGCAAAATCCATAGTTTCCCTTTTAAAATCCCTCGAATTTTTTCAGGACTGGCAACCCAGGCAGTTAATGCATGTGTTTATGGGTAATGACGGCCTTGTCTGAGGGGCAGCTCATGGAGAAAAACCACTGAAGGTAGTGGGGAGAAGCCCAGGGGTGGAATACTTTGCTCCCCGCAGCGCCAGGATACTCCCCAAGTTGCAAGGGTCCCTCTTGCTCTGAAAAAGAAATACACCTCAAAGAACACCAAAAATAAATTAAACCTTAGCATGTAGAAAACTTTTTAAAAAAGGAGGGAAAAAGACAAAGACAGACAGAAGGGCATATGAAAAAGATTTTTTATTCCATAACTAGCACACACTTACCCCTCAACATCCAGCAGGTAGTCCCTCCAAAATGCAACCACACATTCCTCTGCCCTTCTTTTTTTGTTCCTGCCCACTGCTGACAGTTCTAGTACATCCGTGAGGGATGGCTCGTGACAAACAGCTGTCTGGAAAGCATCTGGGTGCATTCTATTGCATCAAGAACACCAGGGTCTTCTTTGGCATCCTCCCTGAACCTGTAAAATGTATCAGAGAAGATACAAATATAATTTTTCAAATTGATAAATTATCACACAGCACATGAAAGGGATGACTTATAAGACAGTTCGCTTTGATTATGCAAAAGGCCTTGTCTCTTTGACCACTATCTAAAACGGATGTTCTTTACGCTTTAAGATTTTAAGATTTTATATGATACATGTGCCTTTATCTCGAGTGTTTGGTTGTACACCGGCTTTAAAAATATGTTAAATCTTTCATTATTCTTAAACCTTGTAAGGTGTTTCAGGTCTGTGGGACCCGGTTGTCCCACAAATGATGCTATTTATTATGTTTTGTAACTCAAACTCATTGGCCTTGGCTCATTTTCTTTGAAGAACATAAAAATAACTTATTTTCAATTAGTGTACACGGTACACCCCCTACACATAACTAATACAATGAGGTGTTCGGGTCTACTGGACCCAAGTGTAATAATTGTAGGTGCTGTGAAACTTTGTACCTAGCTATTCTCACACAAAGTTACAAAATTGTTACATTTCAAGTACTTTCACCTGTTCTGATAATGACTGATGATAATGAATGAAAAATCTTGTTTCCATTTTTTTTTTTTACCTTTTTATAATTGAATTTCCTTTGTTTACTCACAAAATCATGATCATATGATCTCACAGGAGTAAATGGCAAATATGAACCATAAATGATGTGTATATCATTGGTAATTGAGCTTAAGTAAACCTTTTTACATAATTTTTATGGCTGTATTGATTTAAAAGCCTAATAATGTGGTGGGTCCACCAGACCCGGGAACATTGGCTGTGGAACAAAAAATATGAACACCTTAGAAGGGTTAATTTTGTTTGCTAAAAAATTGAGTGACACAAACCTTTAAAGTGCTCCACTAACTCGATGAACCAGCTGAAACATGATGATATCCTCCACCAAGAGATCTTTTGTCTTCTATGCGTTCAAAGGCCTTAGACACCCAGCATTGGCCAGATAATCTGTAATAAATCATTGTATAGTATGAACAACACAAGATTAGATATATTAAACAAACTGTTCTTTACTGGAGGCTAGGCCTGTATGTGATGATGAAATTAGGTGATGCATGAATTTATATGAATGACATCTTTTATTTAACTCCTTTAATCACAGTAGTATATTTAGCACTGACCAAGCCTGGTTTAAACATTCATATGAAAGTCAGAAACAAATCACACAGATTGCAGAAATATAAAACAAATATGTGGCTTCACCACACTTAATCAGGGCTCTCAAGTTTTGAAGACAGGCAAGAGTGACATTCTAAAATGCTTAATAAGCACTTGAGAGCCCTGCTTAGTAGTATTTAGATTATTATTCACTGTAATAAACATATGTAAACATGTATATTGCACTCGTTACTAATAATAATAATAATACATTTTATTTATATAGCGCTTTCATGGTACTCAAAAGACACACACAGGCTAAATATCGTCACCCAGTCAGATGATTGCAACTCAGCTAGCTAGCTAGCCAGCCGATGGAAGACCGAAGCATTCTTATTTAACCTATCTTTGCTGTAAAACGCCACGCCTACTCTCTCTTTACCCAAAGATAGGTGAAATCCAATAAAATGCAGAACTACATTGCAATAAGCTGCGCACTGAATAGCAAATTACAATGTGTTTGAAATTTAATAACAGGAGCGCAGCAATGGGTATTACAATTACCAGTATGCTTCCATAACTGCTGCTGCTAGCTGCAGCTTTTCTCCTAGTCAAAGTCAAATGTACATTGTACAGTAAATAAACTGTGGTTTATCAATCAATACATCTTATGTAAGCAGATTTATCAACTTACCTCTTCCTGGATTTCGACGACGATCCAACCAAACGCTGTCTCGTCTTGGTAACGGGGTCCTCCTGTGTTGCATTGAGCTAGCTAGAAGTAGCAGTGCTAGCCTGGAGCCAGGTCTGACTGGATTTGCAGTTCCACCCCTGAATAATCTCTGCATCTCCGCAATCAGAATCTGTTGGACTTAATTTAATTGTCGGGACATCGTTGACAATAGCTCACCATTTCCTAAATTATTATTTAGAAGACCCACAGCTTCAGTTAGCCCTCTCTATCCATTACAGCTCCACTTCAGCCAAACTATTATAATGACAGTGCCGGAATTTGACCGCAAATACCGCTTCTTCTTGTCAACCAATCAGGAGCTGAGTAATCAAACTGCCTTCCGTTTCAACCAAACTCCCTTCCGTCAATCAAACTCTCACACACACACACTACTATACTCTCACATACACTACTATACTCTCTCACATATACTACTATACTCTCTCACATACACTACTATACTCTCACATACACTACTATACTCTCTCACATATACTACTATTTCACATATACTACTATACTCTCTCACATACACTACTATATCTCTCACACACACTACTATACTCTCTCACATACACTACTATACCTCTCACATATACTACTATATTCTCTCACATATACTACTATACTCTCTCACTATAACATATACTATACTCTCTCTACATACACTACTATACTCTCTCACATACACTACTATACTTTCTCACACACACTACTATACTCTCTCTCACATACACTACTATACTCTCACATATACTACTATACTTCTCACATACACTACTATACTTTCTCACATATACTACTATACTCTCTCACACACACTACTATACTC
Source organism: Perca fluviatilis (assembly GCF_010015445.1). Lineage (NCBI taxonomy): Eukaryota > Metazoa > Chordata > Actinopteri > Perciformes > Percidae > Perca > Perca fluviatilis. The sequence goes on from NC_053127.1 coordinate 3,521,180, forward strand.
TCTCATACACTACTATACTCTCTCACATATACTACTATACTCTCTCACATACACTATACTTCTCTCACATACACTACTATAGCTACTCTCACATACACTACTATACTCTCATACACTACTATACTCTCTCACATACACTACTATACTCTCTCACATACACTACTATACTCTCTCACACACACTACTATACTCTCTCACATACACAACTATACCCTCTCATACATACATGTAAAAGGATTATAATAGTGTGTGTGTATGAGTATAGTGGTGTATATGCAAGATTATGATAGTGTGTGTAAGACAGAAGTATGAATTACCTCCTATACGGCCTCTCATACGAAACTGGCGAGTCGTATTTCAAGTGAACGCAACATCTGTGTTGTTTTTCAGACAACGGCAGCTGCAGACTGTCGTACGTCTCGTGTTGGAAATAGAGACAAACCTTTACACCGTTTAGCTGTCGGCATTGTAACCCTTTTATATATGTCAATGATTGTAACCGTGTTTACTCCAACTGCTAGCTAACGGTAGGCTAACGTTACCTGCTGCCAAGTGTAGCGTTAACTAGCTAACGGTAGGCTAACGTTACCTGCTGCCAAGTGTAGTGTTAACTAGCTAACGGTATGCTAACGTTACCTGCTGCCAAGTGTAGTGTTAACTAGCTAACGGTATGCTAACGTTACCTGCTGCCAAGTGTAGTGTTAACTAGCTAACGGTATGCTAACGTTACCTGCTGCCAAGTGTAGTGTTAACTAGCTAACGGTATGCTAACGTTACCTGCTGCCAAGTGTAGTGTTAACTAGCTAACGGTAGGCTAACGTTACCTGCTGCCAAGTGTAGTGTTAACTAACGTATGCTAACGTTACCTGCTGCCAAGTGTATGTTAACTAGCTAACGGTATGCTAACGTTACCTGCTGCCAAGTGTAGTGTTAACTAGCTAACGGTATGCTAACGTTACCTGCTGCCAAGTGTAGTGTTAACTAGCTAACGGTAGGCTAACGTTACCTGCTGCCAAGTGTAGTGTTAACTAGCTAACGGTAGGCTAACGTTACCTGCTGCCAAGTGTAGTGTTAACTAGCTAACGGTAGGCTAACGTTACCTGCTGCCAAGTGTAGTGTTAACTAGCTAACGGTAGGCTAACGTTACCTGCTGCCGTGTAGTGTTAACTAGCTAACGGTATGCTAACGTTACCTGCTGCCAAGTAAGTGTTAACTAGCTAACGGTATGCTAACGTTACCTGCTGCCAAGTGTAGTGTTAACTAGCTAACGGTAGGCTAACGTTACCTGCTGCCAAGTGTAGTGTTAACTAGCTAACGGTAGGCTAACGCACTACCTGCCAAGTGTAGTGTTAACTAGCTAACGGTATGCTAACGTTACCTGCTGCCAAGTGTAGTGTTAACTAGCTAACGGTATGCTAACGTTACCTGCTGCCAAGTGTAGTGTTAACTAGCTAACGGTATGCTAACGTTACCTGCTGCCAAGTGTAGTGTTAACTAGCTAACGGTATGCTAACGTTACCTGCTGCCAAGTGTAGTGTTAACTAGCTAACGGTATGCTAACGTTACCTGCTGCCAAGTGTAGTGTTAACTAGCTAACGGTAGGCTAACGTCCTGCTGCCAAGTGTAGTGTTAACTAGCTAACGGTATGCTAACGTTACCTGCTGCCAAGTGTAGTGTTAACTAGCTAACGGTATGCTAACGCTACCTCGCTGCCAAGTGTAGTGTTAACTAGCTAACGGTAGGCTAACGCTACCTGCTACGCGAAGTTTTTAACTAGCTAACGGTAGCTAATGTACCTGCTGCCAAGTGTAGTGTTAACTAGCTAACGGTATGCTAACGCTACCTGCTGCCAAGTGTAGTGTTAACTAGCTAACGGTATGCTAACGTTACCTGCTGCAAGTGTAGTGTTAACTAGCTAACGGTATGCTAACGTTACCTGCTGCCAAGTGTAGTGTTAACTAGCTAACGGTATGCTAACGTTACCTGCTGCCAAGTGTAGTGTTAACTAGCTAATGGTAGGCTAACGTTACCTGCTGCCAAGTGTAGTGTTAACTAGCTAACGGTATGCTAACGTACCTGCTGCCAAGTGTAGTGTTAACTAGCTAACGGTATGCTAACGCCTCGCTGCCAAGTGTAGTGTTAACTAGCTAACGGTATGCTAACGTTACCTGCTGCCAAGTGTAGTGTTAACTAGCTAACGGTATGCTAACGTTACCTGCTGCCAAGTGTAGTGTTAACTAGCTAACGGTATGCTAACGTTACCTGCTGCCAAGTGTAGTGTTAACTAGCTAACGGTAGGCTAACGTTACCTGCTGCCAAGTGTAGTGTTAACTAGCGTCCCATGCAGCGATGTTTCGGTTGACTCTAATCGTTAGGGCGCCTGTCGGTGCCGTAGCAACGGGTCTCGGTAACAGCTGAATATTCTATCTCATGATGAAAAAGTAGAGACAATTGTAGACGAAAATGAAGAGAGATTTTATCTTAGTTTTTATTTTATGCAAAACATTTTAGTCTCGTCTTTTTTCGTCAACAATAATGCACGTTAATGTAGTCTTAGTCAGCGTTTTTGGACATTGGCGCAGTCTCGTCATCGTCTCGTCTTAGTCATGGAAAAAAAGGTCGTTGACGAACATATTTAGTAATCTAGTTGGAACCATCCAGTAGTGGGTTAAACCAGATCTTTTTCAAGCAAAGGGTTTTTTAGCCAACATGTGCTCAGGGACAAAGAGCCTGAGACAAAAGACAGGCCTACATGTAGTAAGTAAGTAAAGTTTATTTATAGAGCGCTTTTCACAGATAAAAATCACAAAGTGCTTCACAAGGTACAACCACATTGAAATACACTGGATGAGGATAAAACATTTAAAAAGTCAAAGATAAATTAAGCCCAATCAACTAAAAGCTTGTTTAAATAACACAAGTGTCTTGAGTTGTCTTTTAAAAGAATCAAACAGAGTCAGCCACACGGAGGAGCAAGGGCCGGGCGCTCCAGAGTCTGGGGGCTACAGCCTCCGAGGCATGTGTAAGTTCCACATGCCTCGCTCCAAACTCCTAAATGAGGAAAAGGAGATAGGAAGGCCACGAAAATGGCTTCCTGGGTGGACCTCCACGAAGGTTTTCACACCTTCGACAGTTTGGAATCTCCCCATTGGGCTCAGCAAGACCTCAAGCAAGCTTGTGCTAAATTCCTTTTAAAAGGAATACCACCTAACGAGACTATTTCACAGTTTGATTATTGGGGTGGTGATGGAGGGAGCAGTGGATATGACACGTGCCTTTGGTGTGGGAGACCCTGGTTCGATTCCCACTGCGATACATCAACCAGTGTGTCCCTGAGCAAGACACTTAACCCCTAGTGGCTCCAGAGGTGTGTGACCTCTGATATATGTAGTAATTGTAAGTCGCTTTGGATAAAAGCATCAGCTAATTAACATGTAATGGTCCCTGACTTTGCAGGGTGGGGCCCCGTATTAATGATTATTAATAACCCTATTCATAACTTTATTAATATTGATAAAACATCTTTGATAATTTGCCAATGATTGAATCTGTACACCTACGAATTCCCAGCGACAAGCGACGAGCTCGCCGCTGATGCGACAGAGCGACAGCCAATCGGAGTGACATGGTATTTCTGTACATATCTGATATCTTGTGGCATTTTATCGCCTATATTATGTTACTTCTATCGAGAAACGACTACTTTTAAATCCAAAAACATCGTTCTTGTGACTTGAGAATACCTCTGAAGTGACTTTTAAGACGTACTTGAAGGTAGCACGCAGCATGCAACGGAGATCAGACTTGTGGCGGTGTTCTGAGGCGGTGTGAGAGTCCCGTACAGGAAACAGGAAACATCACTGCCTCTATCTCTGCCACGAGAGAGATTTAAAACACCCAACACAAGCTGTGAACTGGCCGCGAGTTTGGGGAACAGCTGACTGTTGTTTCCTGCAACAACAAAGCACTCGCTGTGTCTCCCTCCTCTCTGTTCTTCTCTCTCTCTCTCTCTCTCTCTCTGAAGCTGCCTTCAAGTGCACTCGGAAACGCCGAAATCTATATACGATCTGACAGAAAGCAGCTGGGAAATATAACAGGATCCAACAGGCTGCTTGGCTATCTCCTTTCATGATGTTCACTCACCGAGCTCTCAGGGCGCTGACTGTAGACTTATCTATCCTGCAGAGAGAGAGAGGGAGGGAGGAGAGGGAGAGGAGGCAGGAGAGAGGG